>NW_004797643.1:71945-106867 GCF_000002075.1 Aplysia californica | reverse complement strand
AGAGAGAGAGAGAGAGAGAGAGACAAGAGAGAGAGAGGGGGATGGGATGAAAATATTCCCGTAAAAAAGTTGAAGTGACAAAATAATGAAAAGAAGAGGCATTTTCGACCGCATACGTCACTTTTGACATTTGCTTTCGTGCCCCTTCAATATCTAACTAAGGCAGAAGATTTCAGCGAGAACTTCGTGGAAAGTAAAAATAGGGACCATGAGGAGATTGCTAGAAGAGACAGCGTGACACAAAGAGTGAAAGAGAGAAAGGGAGAGAGAGAGAGAGAGAGAGAAATGTGGGGACGAACGATGGGGTAGGCAGGGTATAATTATGCTATTAGATTGAGAAGAGATCATGAATCAAGTAACTCCTTGCGTGGAATATGAGTTACGAGTACAAATAAAATTCATAGTATACCAATTTACGCCTATAGTGTGGTCAAAAATGCATGGCGCAACTTATTGTGAAATATCGCCTTACCTATCGAACATAGATTCTCCAACTTTTGCACAGTGACTGATATCAATTGGTCTTAACAGGTGAATATTTTTTCAAACTCCTTCACACTGTATTCTAGAAAATTCCTTAACTCACTTACTACTGGGCCCTTTCACCAGTCACAAGCGTTGAAGACTGGCGTTTTCGGGAATATTTCAATAAATCACCACAACTCTCAGAATTACCCTATTGTAATTATGTTTTGACACAGTAAAGTAACATTCAAGCTTAATCAAATACAAAAAACTAAAGTTGTGTAAGTCTAATACTTTAATTTGTATGATTTTTAAAAAATTGGCATGAATTTTATTTTCCTAAAAATTTCCAGAGACGTGACAGGTAGAATGAAATTCAAAACAACAACAAAAATAAAATAATGCGTGTGATTTGTAGAGCGAAAAAAAAATTCCAAAGTTGGTCACGCAGGGCTTGTGGAAACCGTCGCGGCGGGGGGTCACGCAACTGTTGTGTGAACCGTCTGAAGTGAGTTAATAAGTACAAATAAAAAATCCCCGTCGATTGTTTCTACAAATTTTTAAAATTTTACAGCTCCGATAATATCGCTTTTAAAAGCAAGTCTGTTATTTTTTTCCAATCGCAATAGCATGCATGCTTATTGAACGTATGTTTAGGAAACCTTTAGTGTAAAGAGAATGTGTTCATTATAATATTATAAAAACATTTTTGTACGAAGTTTTGCCACAAAAAAGTGTCATTGGCGAGCTATGACGTAGGCCATATAATATGCGTATGCAAAATGTGTGCGAGAAGTGCTATGAACAATCACATTTTTCGCGTGATGGAGATTTATATGCCTAGTATTTTATATAAATTTATGAAGAACATTTTTTTGATCGAGCCTCAATTGTTGTGTAAAAATATGATTCAGTTATGACATTTTTTTATACAAACTGCTGTGCAAAGTATGGGTGACATTGATTCTCCCGTTAAAGAGATATTTGAGGAAAATTTGCCCCCCGAATTTTTTACCGCACTATAGCTACACGACACCTGCGCGCAAAAGCAGTCCAGTTATACTAATGTTGTTTTATTATTAATGTGGACAGGCGTATAATATGTAATGCGCTTGCAAATAAACTTTAATTCGTCTGTGCTTAGTTCACAACCCCACGTTATGTCAAGTCTCTACAATAGTTTGCTTTGCTTTTCATCTACCTTTTCCAAGCTGTCTTCTTTTTCCTTTCTTTTATTGTCACTGAATGTGAGTTGATCTTGCGTCTTGCGCGCTACCAAGACTGAGTGCATGCTCAGGCGTGTTCTCTCATGCAAAAGTGAGTAATTTTCCAGTGTTTACGAGCGTCATTAAATGGGGCTTAGGGGCCTATTTATTTTAGGTCGCAAAGCTTAAAAATGTACTCACGTCTGCCCGCAGAATGCGCCTGAACACACACACTATTATCCTACTCATTTTTCTCCAAAACATTCCCTTTGTGTAAATTTATTCATCTCTTTCTCTCAAGCCCCCGGCCCCCATCTCTCTCTCTAACACACACACACACAAACTCACACTTTGTCTCCCTCTCTCTCTTCCGCTCCTTCTTACTTTTTTACTTTCTTTCTCACTTCCTTTCCGTCTGTTTTTCACACTCTCTCACACACACACACACACACACACACACACACACACACACACACACACACACACTCTCTCTCTCTCTCTCTCTCTCTCTCTCTCTCTCTCTCTCTCTCTCTCTCTCTCTCTCTCTCTCTCCCTCCCTCTCTTTGATTTCTTTTATTGACACATAGCAACAACGTTGGTGCAGACGTGAGCAAATTTCAAATTCTGGTTCACCCATCGCTACTGGATATCTCTAGGTACCAGAAACTAAATTTTTAAAGTAGCTGTATGCCAAATTTATCAGTTCCATTTGAAAGGCCTATATATCCACTGAGCATTTTGGTACCATTCTTTAACCTCTCAGTCAATTTTTTAGAAAATGGTAGTTGTTTAAAATTTGATCAAATTTGTTAGAGTCAGTCACTGGCTGCAACCCCATGTTTGACAGACAATAAAAGAGTACCAAGAGCACTAAACATCTCCACATTAACAGAGTACAATCACTATAACAAATATATGGAGCCTAATTTTTTTCAAGACTGTGAGATCATTACAAATCAGTATTTTATCGCCTCAAACACGATGATCTGTCGTTATTTTGACAAAAACACTGAGCGTTGACCCCGCCGGCGCCGTACTGGGCCCCGCGGCGAGAGAGTCGGCTTATATTGTAGTGTATCCCACGTGCGGGGTCACATGCTTTCTAAGTCTCGCGGACGGATTGATGAAAAATAATTCCAATTTGATTACTTTATTCTAATAGAAAATGAGCTGATCTTTTATTTGATATATTTTTTAAGCCGGTATTTTACAAATTATGTAAAGTGATCTTTAAACATTTTGACAGTATTTTTAAAAGCTTTCTATTTAGACGCCAAAGGCCAAATACATACCACGGGAAAGCCCGTTTAAAACTCTACAGTTCTCCGCCAATGAAAAGACGATATTTAATCACCCCTCGTTCCGCGAAGCATTTGAATGCACCCATGTCAATTTTTCAACCGGCTGACCCCGCATTCCGACCGCGAGGGGCTTCGTTTTCGTCGGCAATTCTCCAGCTCCTACTAATTGGACATAAAAGGAAGTGGCTATTCTCACCCGGGGTGAAACAAGACCTGTTTTTCCTAATTTCGGAATACTTTCTATCGATGTGGATGATCAAATGGATAAAGGCAAAGAAAAGATTACGTATAGCACAAAAGTAAGCTAATTTTATCGACTACAAAGATGCTATGGCTATTTCACTTTTCGAATCGAGCCGAACTACGGGGGTCGCCATTTTGTTTTGCTCTGAAGTTCTCGCAAGATCTACTCCTCCCCTCTTCTCTCTCTCTGTCTCTTTCTGAATACTGTCTATCGGTGTGGACGATCAAATTGACCAAAACAAAGTTTTAAAATGATGTTAAAACACAAAAGTAAATTAATTTGGTCGTCTACAAAGATGTTACTGCTGTTTAACTTTTCGAATCGAGCCAAACTACGCGGGTCGCCATTTTGTTTTGCCCGGAAGTTCTCGTGCTACTCCTCTCTCTCTCTCTCTTTCTCTCTCTCTCGTACTGCCCACAGACAAAATTGTACGCTTTTAGTAGGCTAACAGTAGTAATGAAACGTTTGTTCACGGCACAGAATTCTACAATTTTTCTTTTATCCCAGTGTAGAATTCTGTGGTTTAAGGTGAACGCAAAATTCGTTGGCCTAGATCTAGGCTATAACGGTGAACGCGCACCGGGTAAGAATAGCCAAAAGACTCGCCTGCACTATTCTCACCCGGGGTGAGAATAGAGGTGGCCTTTAAACATTCTCCTAGTAATAACTCCTTACGCCAGGAGCTTCGTTAAACTGGCCGTTTTCCTCCAGTATTTTTGTAAAGTCCAGATGCATGCATATCTGTGTACGGTCCCATAACACCAAGCCTTAGTGCAGGTAGGACGTACGATCCCCTAGCGCCAACAAGCGCTATTGGGGCGTACAGTACAGTCCCCTAACAATAGCCAACATCAAATTAGGATAAAATTCAGGGGGGCATCCCACCTCCATATTTTTTTTAGGTCAGGGGGGCTTCCCCCTGAAACCTCCCTGCTCTCGACTTTAACGAACGAGACTACAAAATCATCTCTTCTTAATTCTTAATAATCTTCTTGTTGTTGTGTGTTACGGACATCATTTAACAAAAACAGATTCTGATTTAACAAAATTTAAAGCAAATATTATATTGTCTGGGATCAACATTCCTTATGCAACCCTACTTACCTTCTTATTTCCAAAAACCAGCAGTGGTGAACTTTGACTGTGGTGCGAAATGCATGACTTCAGTATCTGCTGCAGGTTACATTTCGTCATGTGGGCTGCCATTTTGACATTCAGATATCATGCCAGTCTTTTCCACGTGAAAAGTAGGGAGGTAATAAAACATACTGTTGATGCTTGATTTTATTCAGCTTATTGTCATATATAACTTTTGATATCAATATTGAAATTAAACTCTAATAGATAACACAAATATGAGTTTTTTTTCGTAAGTACGTCTATTCACCACTCGCCAATCGTGATATTTAGCATATTCTATTTGGCAAAATTGCAAATCAAATAAACTAGCAGAAGGCTCTGTGAAAATGAAGTCAAACCAAAGACTAAATTTTAGCAACAGTAGGCCTTATATTGATTGTGAGACAATGTTGTGAGAAAGGCGCTTCAGATTGCCACTTTGGTTTTGGTTTCCTTTGCATGTATTATTATCAGTTTACTGTAAAACTCTCTGGTACATATTTAGGATGATACAAAATAACTTTCAAACGAGCCAAAAAAGACGAAGGGAAAGAAAGAGAGAAAGAGAGAGAGGAAGGAGTTTGAGAGTTGCAAACAGAGACATTAGAGGTTAATGAATATTTTATTTTCTTCTTGCTTCTTTGCATGATGATTGAATCATTGAAAATTCTTCTTAAGAGTATGCTTGTTAATGTTTATAAACCACGCTTCAGACACAAAATTAACATTGAAACCCACCTGCTTTAAGCAACATAACTGACGTATTATAAAACTTAGATGCCAAGAGTTGCGCTCGAAATTACTCATGGCATGTGCAATTGCTGGAGTTGCAGGCCCCATACTATTTTGATCGTAACAGAGATGAAAACTGTATGTCACTGGCAAGTGCGAGTCTTCGTTCAACTTTGTTGTTGATAAGGCAGCAAGCATGACCCACAGTTCGTGGAAGAAATAACAGTTGGACTGTGTATCCAACACCAATGGTTTCCAAATTACTGAAGTAAACAGTTGAATAGATCCACCTCAAAATGACTTGGGACTGGGAAGACCTAGCCACGCAGATACTTTCTATGATATTTTTGTTGACTTTCACTCTTATTTTGATCGTCATAGGTGAGAATCATGAGATGGCAATGGATGGCTTGATTCTTGAATGAAGGCTTGTTGGGGATTGTTTACATTTTACGCCCTCCTAAATTTTTAAAAAATGAATTTTAAATCCATCTTTCAGCTTCCAACGCGAACAATAATAAACTTTATAAACATAAAATCAAGTTAATATAATCACTGGACTTAGTCAAGAGTAGGGGGGTGTCAGGGGGGCACTCCCTGACCTAATAAAGGGAGGACTTCGACTTCCGTAACAGCGACCACTGTGAGACAGAGCGGAATTAAGGGCTTGGGGGGTAGGGTTAGGGGTAAGGGGTAGGGTTAGGTCTAGGCCTCTTCTTTATTGTGTTTGATGGGGTGATCGCTCGTTACGGAAGTCCTTCCTTAATAAAAATATGGAGGGGAGGGGGGTCCAGGGGATCATGCCCCCCTGAATTTCACCATAACTTGATGTTTTGCAATTAGGTTGCATCCCTGTTCTTTGTGTTGCCTATTTGGTCATCAAGACTTCTAGATGTAAACAAATGAATTGTGGACTTAAACGAACTGAACTACAAGATCTCCCATGAACCTAGTTCTAGGTGTCTACTAGATCTAAATCTTGATCTAGATTCATATATCTAGATTCTAGTGCTATTTCCATTCAATACATAGATAGATCTAGGTCTATTCTATACGCAGTGGCTCGCCTACCTTTACGATTCACAGATCCCTGAATCTTCCACTTTTGGCACAAAGGTATGACTGAAACGCTACGGTCGTTCAAACTCAAAGTGAATGAGGAAACAGTACGGAAATACTTGCGCGTAAAATAAATGGTTCGAATGCAGCAGAGTTTAGGCAGGGTAGGCTACTTGTTTATACCGGAACCTCCCGAAAACAACAGAAACCTCCCAAACCCCCCGAAACCACGCAAAAACCACCCAAAACCTCCTGAAACCTCAAAATTTCTTTGATAATTAAAAAAATATGTTTTTTGCTGTGCTATCTATCGCTCTGTGGATATAAAGTAGGCTGTTGATCTGTAATACTATATTATCGTATTTGGGTACTTCTTGATCCTGAATAAATTATTTAAACAAAAACAAAAACAGAAAAAATACAATAGTATTATAAAAGACAATATTTCACTTGGTTTGACTTATTTGTTTTTATTTCAAAAACTTATCTGGCAATATGTACATCTAAGGAAAAGTACAGATATCTAATAGAAAAATTGTCTTGAGGAATTTTTTATTTTAGTTTTCTTTTTACGGCACTTAAAAAATCGGCTTATTGCAAAACTGAAAAAAAAGGGGGGAAAATCACTTTCTGATTCCATTTATCAAAAGCTACATGATATGCAATCAAAAATTCCTCAAGACAGTTTCTAGAACTAGGTGTCATTAACATTCTGTGAAAGTTACATGAAAATTGAATAAAATACAGCAGAAATATAGGGTAAAGTTTGTGAAAATAGTATGTTAAGAAAACGCTGATAAAGGTCCAAAAAGGCGAAAATAGTTCTCTTTTCAATTTTAGAAACCGTAAAAACATAAAACTAGAACTTGGCAACTACTTGATTAATCAATAGAAATAGAATGAAGGTTTCCTACTAAAACTGAAGCGTGTAAAACATGCTTTTTGAGAAAAAAAAGTGGCAATTATTTTCTTTTAAAAAGATTCTAGTATCTTCTACCCTTTGCTGTAAAATCTCTTCAAACACCACTTTAGGTTTAGGGTACAGAAACGCTTACATGACATGACGTTTCTGTGCATTGTTCAGGAAATATCCAGGAAATATTATAATAAGTGATAAGCGAAGTTTTAATAATTTCACCACTTCTCCTTAGAATACTTCACAACATGCACAAGATAACAAAAATTAAATACTGCATCATTACATTATAATGAATGTGAAAAATCTGTACTTGTGACTTCTCTTTATACATTACAGTGGAATCCTGTTATAACGAGAAGGAGGGGACCGGAGCAAAATGTCCGTTATAGCAGGATTCTCGGTATAAGGGATCCAGTAATAAATTCAAGGGAAACTGTAAAGCAGGCCTAATCCATGAGTTTGGTGTTCTGTTTATTTCCTTTTGCTCTCTCCCCCGATGATGATTTTGTTTCAACATGACCTCTAGGTCTTACTTGATCAAAAATCGAATCAGGTTTCTTTCTTTACTAGCGCTAGATCTAGCGATGTGGACTGACAGCTCGGTGTTGGCAATCAGAAAGAAAGGGCTCTGGGCTAAGTCGCCCGCTGTATTTTCCCCCACCCCACCCGGTGGTACATTCTGTCTGCTTGCGCACGTCACGCATTCGCTCCATCCATCACATTGCTGTGATCCCTCCATCCCCGCATAGGAGAAGTGAGAGGCATGGTATTGGTAGGCCTTCATAATCTAAACTAGGCTTACGCTGGCCTATCACGCGATGCGTTCTGCTTGTCTGTGCATGCCACACCCTCCCTACTCAGTTGCTCCAGCCTTCATTGTTGACGCACATGGGCTCTCCTATTATTTGTTTCGCTAGATCACCAACAAGTACAAGTTTCTCAACTGGCGAGGTTTTACATTATAATATAATTGGCCTATGCACTGAGCACAGCAGCAGCAATATTCCGCTATAACCGACTTGCATGTTTGTCTGATAGCGCTACAGCAGTATTTTATTTACGAAGGTAAAGAGGAGAAAAAAACGGGTTTTTAGAATAGTGCCTTTATAACAGACTTCTCGTTTTTTCCGGACTCGTTATAAGCAGGGTCCCCACAGGGTCGGGAAATCGGGAAAAAGTCGGGAATTTTGAGATGGGTCGGGAAAAAGTCGGGAATTTTGTGATGGGTCGGTAAGTCGGGAAAGGATAGGGCCTGTGTAATGTGCAGCTATCTAGACTGTATGGTTGATGAATCCTAAAGAGGAAACGTAATTGAACCGCTGTGACGGAAATGTATGTGTGACACCGAGGCTCGATCGGGAAGAATCAAGATCTGCTTTCGTTACCGCCCAGAAATTTTCCGGTAATAGTCTGATAGAAAACGCAACATTTGTAACATGCAGGTTGTGCATTATGAACGCTGTGTCGCCTTGAAAATAAATCAATATTAAAAATTGTCCTCTGCTGTCGCTTGTGGAAAAAAAAAAAGAAAAAGAAGTTATACAAGCGTCTTGACAGGTTCGCCCTCGTGACCGGTCAATGAACCTGTGAGTACCGGCGGTCTGAGCGTTGTGAAGTATAGGACTCCTTTATAAGATACACTCGTGGAAGGGGATTGGGAGGGGGGGGGGGGGAGAAGCTGAATGCAACGCTAGAGGACAAAAACTGAACTTGGAAGCAAGTTTTTAGCATTTTGATTACTACTTTAGTGCTCTCTGCAAAGCGCGCGTTGGTGCAGGCCTTGTGTGGAATCAGGATCAATCATGCCTTGTTATTGAACTAAAGTGTTCGCGTTTCATTGGATGGGGTGATTCTAATTTATATCTATATTTTATTAGCTTTCTGTTCAAGATTGGCAGATTTTCAGTGTCACTGCATCTTGCGCCCCCCGCCCCCCCAGTTCTTACACCTCTCCCACTGAATAGGTGTACTTGAGCCATTCTAGTTATTACTCTACTTTGAGTTGCAGCAATGGTTTTCGTCTTCACGTTTATTATATGAATCAGGACACCCAGACTGGTTATTGACAGTCGATTTTCTAGTTCTAGGTCCTTTTTCAGGCTCAAAACAGGATTCATTTTTTTATATAGGGCCTATAGTTTGTTATGTTGGCTAATATGATGATGGGAAAATATAAATAAGTAAGAACAGACTGAAATACCAAAGTCTCTCAAGATCCCAGTGCCACACTGACATGTTGTTGACTGGATATAATGTACCTACATGTGTGTGTGTGTGTGTATTCACAAACATGTATACATGTATTATATTAAATATAAATGGAGCACACGCTTTCATTGTTATGTTCCTGGAAAATGGATGAGGCCCCTCCCTTGGAAAATTGAGAAGCTGGTTTGGCAGTCACCCAGTATTATAGTCATCTATTGTTTGAAGACTATACTACAAAATGTACATTTGCATTCATTTATAGACATTTTGACTTTTTATCTTTGATAGATTGGCTTTTTTGGGGATCATTCTTGACGCGCAGCGGCCTGATTTTTCCCTCGAATTGGGGTCTTGAAAAAAATTTGGGGGTCTTGAAAAAATTTTCCAGGATTTGGTGGGGACCCTGTATAAGTGGACTCCACTGTACTTGCTCAGTGTCTGTAATTATCTACACAAAACCTTATGTTTCTTATAACGAACACTGGGATTCAACAAGATTTTAGGTCAGGACCTGTCAACTGTACAACACTAATTAAAATTCTAAGAAGTACAGGCTATTAATTACAACCTGAGCAGTCGCTTATCAGTTAAAACAAAATAAAGAATGAAGTTGAGCAAAGATTTCACAAACCATCATTTTCTCTAATAAAAAGAGCCAAGAACCAGGCGACAGATTTTAAGTGTCACCAAAGATAACTCTTCATAAAACACCTTAGATGCTAAGATAAAAACTTTCTTGATTTCTCTTAAGAACTCTGAAGTTTTCTGTGAATTTTAAGGGGGAAAAAATTTAAAGAGGAACGAAATAAGAAGCCAAGTGCACTGAAATAGTTGGAATTCCCATTTTCATTCCTAATGTCAATTTTCTCACACAACTGTACTAATAATAATACATTCTAATAACGGAAATTTTCTAAATATGTTATGGGGACTCTGTTTCAAAAGCCTAGCAGCTGAAATTGAGATCAAACTTAGCCAGAATATTTCAAAGGAAGCCAATGCAATTTAATTTATTATACTGTCCTCAGAGAAAGTTGCTTTTGAAAATAGCAAAAGTTGCAAACAGTTGCAAGAAAAATTTGCAAAAGTTGCAAGAAAAGTTGCAAAACGTGTATAGCTAAAAAAAATATGTAAAAATCCACACTCCAGACACCACCAACAAAAATCTATTCCATATATCAAAAATTCAACAGACAAATTTTTAGTATTATATCTTCTCTTCATTCTTTGAAAATTTCATGAAGATTGGATGAAAAATAGTGGAGTTATTCAAAAAAGTATAGAGAAAAGTCGCGTTTTGAGAAAACGGCCGATAAAGAAAAAAAAAATACTGACTTTATGAGGAAATGGCGGTGACAAACATTCCCGGTATGGGAGAAAATACGGTTTTGGGGGGTTCTTATGTGATGAAATAGTTGTAGGAGAGGCTGAGGAAGCTAAAATTGCCTACAACTCAAATTCCATAATTTTGAGCCGAATTTTGACTTTGGGGGGTGTAGCGCCCCCCCCCCCCCCTTAATTATTATGGTACAATGGTCATTTTACCACTTTAACCGCTCCGGTGTAAATCAAAATTAGACTAGATCTACTTGTCATTAGGGGTTTTCTGGATGAATTGATCCATGCCTAGATCTACCCTCCTAGCTCCTAGCCTAAGATTTAAAGTCTTTCACAAATTTTTATACTGGATCTATCTACAAAGTGCTATGGAACTACGCAAGGTAAGTAATCAGACGATCGTGTTTAGATTGATTTAATCTAGATCTAGACTAGATCTAAATCTAAATCTAGCTGGAAGATGATTCAATCCAAACAGGACTATTGGGGGGGGTCGAGTCGGGTCGGTTTGCCCGCCAGATTGATGACGCAAAACGGCTATCGTGACTCACAAGTTGATCACACCCGACTCGTTCCCTTAAAAAACAAACAGATTGTTTTCAGACGACAAGTCGGGCGATCATCTCGACCCGACCTGACTTGTCCCGATTAGGTCCCGATCCCATCCATAATGGGTGGGCACTGGATGGGCACCGCATAGTGCAAAGGAGCGAATTATCCCCCTTGGTGTCATTATTTTTAGTCTTGGAAGAAAGTTTAGGTGTTTTTAATTTTTAAAGAAATTTTTTTATAATTTTTCCAACTTTTGCTGAAAATTGGCTAACATTCTCGAATTAACGAAAATGGCAAAAGTTGCGCTGAGGGCAAAAGTTGCGCGCGCAACTTGCGGGTTGCGGGCGCGAATTTCTCTGAGGACAGATTATAAGAAACAATACTTGTCAATAAAAAAACAAAGCGGTCACTCACGTAATATTTGTAACCGTCAAACTACATTAATTTCTTAAACTTCTGGGACCAAACCTCAGGTTATAAAAAGCAAAGACAGCCTATTGTGAAGCAATACTCATTTCCATGCAGCTAAAAATAAACCTAGAAAATAGGGGGTCTGGGGAGCTAAAATAAAAACCAACAAAAAAACTGCATGAGCAACAATGGTAAAGAGTGAGGGCAGCAAATGTTAACTTATTAAATAATATCACTTCAAAATGAGGAAGTACCTTGCATTACCTCTCTCTCTCTCTCTCTATTCACCATCTCTGCAAGAGGTAGAAGGATCCTTGCATTACTCAGAACTTTCAGTTTGTCGTTGAAAAATAATCTGTTCCGGTTGGGGATTGTCGACAGTTATCGTTGCCTCCAGTGTGATGAAAAGTATGTAGAAAATGAATTCCATGTATTGTTCAGACGTTCACGATATAATGAAATACGAGAGCAGCTTTTACCAGAGTGCGTCAGACTTCAGACACCCGAAGGGCCAATGTCTAAGCTCAATGGCATATTAGTCTGTTCAGATGAAGTCCATTGTAAAAAGTTAATCTCATTCCTAAATTATGTTGTTATACGGACACGTCTGTCCTAGGGAAAAGGTATTCACTCGCATATATGTAACTCTGTATCTACTGTAATGGGTACTATTTTATATGTAATGTATGTATGAAAAAGATAATGGTATTCACTTCTCAGAGTGAAACATGTCCCGATTTCTCTCGCTGCCTCATTCATAGCACTGTGTGGAAGTTCTATTTCTGTTTGCTCTTATGTATGTATGTATGTATGTATGTATGTATGTATGTATGTATGTATGTATGTATGCATGCATGCATGCATGCATGCATGCATGCATGCATGTGTGTATGTGTGTATGTGTGTATGTATGTATGTACGTATGTGCGTGCGTCACGTGAGTGTGTATGTGCGTGCGTCACGTGAGTGTGCGTGCGTGCGTGCATGCGTGTATGTGGGCGTGCATGTCCAATTTATGTTAAACATCCAATGTGCTGCACCAATGTATGTAATTGCCGAACCATATGTTAAAATATGTGGATGTATGGGCCCAAGGCCTTTCAAATCAATAAATCATTTTGAATCTTGAATCTCTCTCTCTCTCTCGCTCTCTCTCGCTCTCTCTCGCTCTCTCTCCAGCTTCAGTTTCTTGGATGGTGTATGTGTTCTGGCTGTCCTTTTTCGTTTTACTTGCCCTGGCTTCTTACTCTTTGCCTTTGGGATTCTTACTACACCCTGTCCACCTGTTGTGGAACGAACAAGTCCAGCATCTTTATATTGCTTCAAGAATTTTGCCAGATGTTTCTTCCGGTGCTGATCTGAAAATTGGAACCAGACATCCCTCTGGACTCTAGAATGTTTGAACTCATCGCACAGGTCACACTCTTCCAATCCACAAAAGGCTCTCTGCATGTCCCTGTATTGCGCTTGAACGAGTGCGTGGATTTTATGCTCAAGCTCAACCAGCTTGAGTGATTTCCACTGAGTGGATGTTGAGTTTTAAGACAATATTATTTCCATTTTTGTGGGGCTTTTAAAAATAATTTATTTAGAATCAAGAAGTTTTCAAATACAATAAAATTGTATAGCAGATCAATATTTTATCCAGAGTAATAGATAGCATAGCAAATGACATATCATAGAAATTTTGAGGAGGTATTGGGTGATTTCTGGAGATTCCGGTATAAACAAGTTACCGGTTTATGGAGAGCGAAGGCGAGCACAACAAAACAGCCTCGGTCAACTTGGCCTCGCTCGCTCAGTGCGCAGCACTTAACTTTGATCCTTTTCCCATGTGCGGACCTAGCAACGCTTGACAATTTAAAAATAAAAGAAGACACAAGGGAGAATGGAAGAAGGCCAACGCGGGAAGAGGGGTGGGAAGGGATGAAAAAAAGAAGTAGTAAAAGGGTAGGGGGTGAAGTGAGCAAAATCATTCTTAAATTAAATTGCAAACTAAATACATTCAGGGCGCCATGAATGTAGCTACTGCGTATACAGTTTCTTTAGAGTTGGATAAAAAGTAACATCTCAACAAACATAGAGTACAGATAGAGACAAGAGTTGCTTATAAGTTTGCCATTTAAAAATTTATCTGCTCTGATTCTTTCATTCTCTGAACTCAAAAAAAAAAATTTGAACTTGGTATTTTAATTCTTTCTATCATCTGTTTGTTCCATTTGATACTTAATTGTATTTAATAAGTGGATACATAGTTTAAAGTTGTAACTCTCTCTGATCTCTGCCTTATAATTTTTAAATTTTTCTCTTAATGTTGTTAATGATAATCATTAAAATTTTGACTTAATAATCTATACCATTTGAGCCAAATGAAAAACGTCTTGCTGGTAGCTTATTTATTTGCCTCTATGCCAAATGCGTCTGAATGACTGAATAATAATTTTTTTTGAAAGACTGTTTTATTCCAAGTGGTTGGAGCATGTCAAGTATTGCTCAGAAGAAAAGAAATGCCTCTCGTTTGAAACCAAACAACATTGATATTAATTATGATAATTTCTCATTTCATGCGAAAGTGTTCTTTATCTTTAATTTGATGAATGTGTATCTATTAATCACACTGGTGAATTTTCTTTACATTTTCAAATTGATAACATTTTCAATATTTTGATGTTTTTGCATCCTCTTATTCTTTTATCAAATGTGTGAACTCGGTGTCTGGGTCATTTTCTACAGTCTATGCACAAGTATCTCTTGGCTGAAGAAGTTTGGTTGGGCTTGCAAAGTTTGTTTATTTGTGGGTTGTCTCTAGAAATGGTGGGTTTTTAAAAAATATTTGCACATTGTGCTCAAAAATGCAATGTCAAATATTTTTAACATTCTCTTCTTAAATGTTATCCTGTTGCATTAGATTTGGTATCAGAATTATTTTCTCAGAATAAAAATTAAAAAGTTTTTTTGATACAAAGATAACATTTTCACTTAAAATGAAGATGATCTATGTGAAAATTTAGTGTTAAGTATCTAGTTGCAGGTGTATTTCTTTTGATTAATTCTTACAAGTATTAAGCCTATTTTCTGATTTATTGCAGCAAGCTTAGTTTTAAAATAGTAAATGTTGGCATTTTCAGTATTGAAAAGATAGATTTCAAGCTAAAAGAATGTATTACCAACCAAAATATTCAGAAAGGAATGAAGATTTGATGCATCCCGGCCTATTTTTGTATCAGAGTAAACTTTAAGTCAAGCACAACAAAAATGATTCATACATCGCATCCCAGTCCTTGCTGCATTAGGTGAACTGGTACTAAGTAAAATGATGTCTTTTCATTTTCCTCAGCTTGGATGATCATGTGGCACCTGTTTTTCTCCAAAATTCGCTTTGTCAGAGAAATTATCTTCCCTGACAATGATGGAGCTAAAAGTGACCCTAGCAAGAAGGCGGAGCTGAGGAGTCGGAGAGAGAAACGCCAGAGAAAAGACTCTTAACGTTGCGTCTCACTCCTAGTGTGTGGATGAATTTCTGATGTTTGTGATTTGCTTGTGTGAAAAGTCAACATCTTTTTGTGCAATTGAAGTTGAAGATTACTGTGAATTATTTATAATTTATAGCAATAGGGAGAAATCAGTACATGAACTCCACCTCCATGAAACCGTCTTACAAAATTTCTATCTGCTGTTTTCTGTTTACTTACAGTTTACCGGTATTGAGATGGAAAACGTTCTTCGATTGATGTGTTCGTCTACAACTACAATGTAGAGATGTAGCCTGACAACTGAAAGTTTTTAGGGAGATGATTTATATTTTGATGGCTTCTGTTTTTAGCTGTCGATTTGTGAAGCTTCTTTTATATAGTACTTTTATATATATATATAGTGGCTGACTTTATTCAATTGTTTCATTTATATATGCCACAATACCATCATTATCTAGCGAAAGCAAGCTAAATTTGATACCATTAATATGTTTAAGTAAGTGCAGCTGTTATTACAAGTTGTAAGAAGAAAATTGCTTGACAGCAGAAAAACCCTTTACGAATACATGTGCTGTATTTTTATATAATAGCAACATTAGACATCCATAGCACAGTGGTAGTGTTAGAACAGCTCTTGTATATATTAATGAACAATGAGTCATTCCAGTCTTTCTTTTTTAACTCTTGTAAATATACTGCCGTCATTTTTTAAAATACAGTAAATGCAGCCAAAATAAATGTTGTTACCAATAAAACATTTGCTTGAAAGATAATAAAAAAGTTATCAGAAATGTGTTCTTTAAAATATTTTCTTGGGATGTTTGCAAAGAATTTGTTTTCTTGATTACAATATTACGTAATTAGGCTCTCCTGTAAAATTGTACAAACTGCAAGTAGGGCCTACTGTATTTTTAAAAATTATAGCAGTATAGTATTATTATTGATGCTCTTTCAAATCACAACAGATTTTATTATTTTTAACTCAAGGTTATGCCGTTGTCTTTTTTCTCATTACATAATGTCGGATGTGTTGCAGACAAGTATTTGTCAGTGACAGTCTCACTGGCTGAAGAGATGGGAAACTCTATTTTATGAGTTCTCTCTCTGTATGTGTTATTACTCTATGAGTTCTGTATCATGTGTGTGTGTAGTTAATCTATGACTATGAATCATGAGTTCTGAGTGTGTTTGTAATTAATATAATATCGAAGTGGCTAGCCGTACTTAAGTACGGCTAGACCGCCAGTCTAGCCGTACTTAGATCTAGGTTTGGCCCAATCGACTCAATCCTGTTAAGTACACAGGTCTCATGAGATCTAGATCTAGTTATTATTCAGGTTCAAATACATGCAAGTCAGTAAGGCACCTTTTGGTTTTGTCTGAAATACAAATACTTTAGGCATTGCAAACTAAAATTTTCATTTACAATTCAGCCATCAATGTTAAGTACGGCTAGACTGACAGTCTAGCCGTCCTTAAGTACGGCTAGCCTGGCTGTCTACCCGTACTTAAGTACGGCTAGACTGCCAGTCTAGCCGTACCTATCTTAGGCCCTATTTACATTAGAAAACAGGAGGTTTAAAATACATGCACTGTCATTAAGGAACCTGGTTTTGTCTCAAATACAAATACTTTAGGTACTGCACACTAAAAATGTATATTTACAATTCAGTAGGCCTATTTTTTGTAAATGGTCAGTCTAGCCATCATATTAAGAATAAGTACGGCTAGACTTACAGTCTAGCCGTACTTAAGTACGGCTAGACTGCCAGTCTAGCCGTCATTAAGTACGGCTAGCCTCTTCCATATAATATAATGAGTTCTGAGTGAGTTTGTAATTAATCTGTGAGTTCTCTGTGTGTGTGTAAACCACTCTTTTGAGTTCTGTGTATGTGCAGTTACTCTAAGTGTTTTGTGTGTGTGTAGCTACTCTGTAGCTATTTGTGTGAGGTTACTTTTTGAGTACGGTATGAGTTTATGTATGTGTGTACTGTAATGTGTATACATTAAATTTTGTGATTTCATCATATTCTGTCAAATCTACTTGCCAGAGGCTGATGGTAGGAAGCCCGCCTCCTAATTGATTGAAATTGTGTTGATTGGGGCGTAAAAATTACCTACATTTATTATTTTTTTCAAAAAGAACTACATGCCACATGGAGCAGTGTTCATGCGGTGTAGAAATTCATCGCTGAACAAAATAAATTAATAGAATATCCATAAATCCTGTGACAGGTATTATATATTGTGTGCAATTTTTTGCATTACATCATGTCTCTGTATATGGGTGGTTCTGGTGTGGTTTGCTTCTTCTTTCCTATCAAACATCTATCGTCCTTATCTCCCCTTCTTCTTTTTTATGTTCGTTACTCTCTTGCAACACCTCTAATTCTAATCTTCTGGCGCTCATATGTCCTTATGCAGTTGCGAGGGCCGTAAAACCTCTACTAAAACTAAAACTCTCCTCATTCTTTTTTGTGTTTGTTAGTCTCTTGTAACACCTGTAATCTTCAGCACGTATATATGACCTTATTGTGTTGCAAGTGCCGTAAAACTTCTACTAAAACTAAACATCTGGTGTGGTCTGCTCCTTCTTTCCTATTAAACATCTATTTTCGTTTTCTTTCCTTCTTTTTTGTGTTTGTTACTCTTTTGTTACTCCTTTAATCTTCAGCACTTAAAATTTAAGCTATTTGTTTTGCAAGTGCTGTAAAACTCTTACAGAAAAAAAAGTGTCCTTGTTTTACTATTACTATGAGATGTACTGACTGATGCTGATATCATACAGTCATACAGTGTATAGTGGGGCATAGATATATAACTCAAACGCGTCGTGGATTGATAAATATATGTGTTGACACATCCATCAATCAGATTAACCGTTAACGAAAAATAAAACATAGCAGTTGGGGAATGGCTGATTGTACAACCTGTCCTTGATTTCAAGTTTTACATGTACATGTTAGAGCTATCTCTGCCCGACTGTATTTGTTTAATTTTTATTTTATGCCAACTGCCCACTGCAGGACTGACATCCACCACTGATGTAGCCTACTAGTACTAGAGATAAACTTGCTAGAACATGGAGATTAAAAAAAATTTTGTCAAATAAATTATTTCCTGATACTGTGCAGCAAGCATCTGACACAGTAATGTTGAAATAAAGTAAACTCCTACACATATTTTAAATGGAATTTTGACTTCTTGTTTGGAGACGGGATGGTTTCCAAATAGGCTACCATACTGTGGGCGCTTCGTTAAGTAGCGTCCTATGATGCATTTCTAAAGGGGGTATTACATTTTTAGTTTAAACTGACATTGTTTGTCTTCTTTGTGGTAACAAAATAAAACATGATGCAACCTTGTTAAAATAACTTAATAAAATCACTTTTTGTTGTTGTGATCTTTAATCTAGCAAGTTCTGCTGCCAACATGTGATAAAATTCTCGTTTATAAACTTATTGAAAATTATTTCCTATCGTAAAAATAATACCAAATTTGGTACCAGTCCGTCAAAATTAACAAAGACTGGCGGGCGACTCTTTTTCCCGCTGGATTTTGAATATAACCAAAAAAATGAAGTAACATAGATCTAATATGAATGACATCATGTATTATTTTCTTATAATATTATTTAAGAGAGAACAAACAGCAGTCTGTTTTAAAATATGCGTAATGCCCGCTTAAAACTCTTTACACCCCAACAGACCCTGACTGGGAGCGTCCGGCGGTAGTAACCCTGTTCCCCATCCAAGGCTGTGAGCGCCCGATACTAGTGACAACTGTTTCGTTCTGTCCCCGTGGTTTTAAGCACCCCGCACAATTTAGCCAAATTCGATTTTTTTTGCACAATTTCTTATTATTTTCCTTTTTATCATTCTTGGTTAAAATTAACAGAATCGCATAATTTCACATTTTTGGGCTCATTTTGCATCATTTCAGAATTTTTCTTGCATAAAACGACGGGGTCAGTTCGTTTTACCTAGTGCTAGTTTTTTCTTGTTTTTCGTCTCTTGTGTGAGGAAAACTTTGCCGTCAAATATAAGTAATTTGAATTCAAGCCATTTGCAAGTATGAATATGTTATCAACTTTATTGCACAAAGAAAACTCCTTTCACTTTCAATCATAATTTATACCGTACAGAAAACAGCTGAAACACACACGACATAATCAACAGCAAGTTGGCACAGGGGCCCCTCACCACATACATATACTATGTACTATGTACATCACCACGGACTGAACAACTGACTATACATATCAGCATCAGAAAATCATTAATACCACCGTCCATTAATACTTTCTTGGTACATTAACCCTTACACTTAGCTCCAGGCTATTTTTAAACCTCACTTCCTCCCTCTGGCCTAAGCAATACTTGGCTCCTCGATATGTCGATAAGGGCGTAAAAACACCAACATATAATGAACATTCTTTAATCCCACTTTCTGTTTTAATTCACTTTTTCCAAACATTCGGTTAAGAGAGAGAAAATCCCACAGTGCATTCTTTATTTCTAGCCCATCTGTTGTAGTGCTGGGCTCGTGTACATCACGACTCACATTTTGTGCAAGTCTTCTTTATCTTAGTGGTGGGTAGTAGTCTGTAGACTGGTAGGCCTACACTTCACACTTTTTCTCTGAGAACCAAGGTGGCAGCTGGCATTGACCTGTCTACCAACCACGGGCTGGCCTGTCATAAAGATTGGGGGGGGGGGGGGGGGGGGGGGGGAGAGAGTTAGTTTAACTGTTTTTACACCTCAGTCGACAGAATTTAGCAAATGAGCTTCCAACTCTGCCTGTCGGCGGCAAAAGAGCTGAGAGGGATACAACATTTCAGGAGAAACATCGAGATCAGATACCCGATAAAAATTCTCCCCTCTTGGGAATCGATCTCTGGCCTCCTGCATGCAACAGTGAAGTGCTTAAGCGCTATGCTTCTCCTCAAACGCAAGTACTAAAACTACTAACTTCATGAAGACTTCCACACCTGCCAAAGTATTCTCTAACCTCTCACCACATGACACCGATTCTACAGGACCCACACAGCTGTTAATAAGCAATGAGGTAACGTTAGCAACAATCTATAGATTTTGACAAATGGAATCCACACAACAGAATCAATTCAAATTATATTATAACATCCTTAAACTTAAACAGTAACATTCTCCTTCTTACAGACAAGTAGTGGTAAACCTACAGGAATGAACTTTGACATTCTGTATGGTAGCCTACCTGGATTTGTAATTGATCTGATAATTAAGCATTTCAACCAAGTATGTTATTATGTTAATCAGGAACACCCCCCCCCCCCCTTATTTAGAATTTTACTTGAACAGGGGGGCGCTACCAGTCAAGTCACCTTGAACTTGAAATAAAAGTGAGATTGTCACCATTGGAAACATCATCAGACCATTGAACATTCACTGTGATATGAGGTAGAAAGGCAACTGATAGAATGCTACACTTATGCTAACAAGACTCTCATTCATGGCGAGTCCCTCCCATCTGACCCCACAGTCCAGGCACAACAAAGGATGACACTGCATGCCTGGTCTAAATCAAATTAAAATGTAAGTGTTTTAACGCCCTCATTGACACAATTTAGATCATTTAGGAGGCTGCTTCTGACCCTACCCGTGAAAGCCAACCCAGGCTGAAAGGGATACAACATCCCAGCAGAAAGACCTAAATACTCAACAAAAATTCTCCTCACTCTGGAATTGAATTCAGGTCTCCGGAGAACGACAGTGAAGCACCTAACCGCTACACCACAGACGCGGTACTGTAGGTCAGATCTACGAGTCTTCGGCACCAGTAGAGATGGTAAACCCGTCCAGCTGCTGCGAAGTTCTGGCCCCGCCGGGATCATCCCCACCCTCCCCCTCCAGGACTTCTCCACGACCCCCGGGGTCAGAGATGATGAGGTGCTCGCTGATGGTGTCCAGGTCCGTGTTGACCACAAACTGACCGGCCGCCTCCCTCTCTCCCCCAGCTGACAGCAGATGTCCGCTGCCCTCGATGGCTATCAGCTGACCCCCACTGCCGTCCTCTGGGTAGATGATCTGGGTTTGTCCATCGCTGCTGGCTAAAATCTGAGCTTGACCGTTAGAGGTCAGTATACGAGGTTGACCTTCAGAGGTCAAGATTTGAGCCTGACCACCAGAGGTCAAAATCTGAGCTTGACCTTCAGAGGTTAAGATCTGTGCTTGACCATCAGAGGTTAAGATCTGCGCTTGACCATCAGAGGTCAGAATCTGAGGCTGACCTTCAGAGGTCAAGATTTGAGCCTGACCTTCAGAGGTCAAAATCTGTGCTTGACCTTCAGAGGTCAGGATCTGAGTTTGACCTTCAGGGGTGAGAATCTGTGCTTGACCTTCAGAGGTCAGGATCTGCCGGTGCACACCCGGGGTCATGATAAACTGCGCCCCCTGGTCCTGGGGAGCGGTTAGGAACTGGATGGACTGACCGGCGTCTGGCGGTGCGGGTGCCAGCTGTACCTCCCCACCGGAGCTGCTTGCGGCGACACTCGACTCCGCCCCAGGCGGCTGAAACAAGAGAGAACAACACAAGTCACAACATTTTTTTCTCGCTAACTCAATTTAATTAAACTGGAGTCTGCTTAAACTAAACGGAGTGGCTAGTCGCCCGATCTCGGTCAAGTAGCCTGGCGCTACAGGCCGGTGGGGATTTCTGCGCATGTTCCAGGCGAATGAATTCGCTCGATTAGCCCTGCCTAGTCTGCAGCTTCTTGCACGTGGGGATTTCTGCGCTTGTTCCGTGTTCTGGCCTGTGGGAATTTCTGCGCATGCTCCTTTAGAAATCGCGCAAGATTCAGTCACTCGGTCACTTCTCCTTGTCCTCAAAGTCAAAAGTCGGATGGTCAACATGGCATTATTATAATACATGTCATAGGACTAGGCATAATGAGTACAATAATGACTGTATTGCACTGGGTCAGTTTGTGAATCGACGCAGAGAGAAAACAACAGGAATCAGTAATTCTAATAACCAAAAATCTCCCCCCCCCCACCTCTTTCTCTCCCTCTCTCTTTCTCATTCTCCCTCTCTCTTTCTTTCTCTCCCCCCTCTCTCTCTTTCTCTCTCTGCCCGCAGACAAAATTTCCCGCTTTCAACTCAGCGCTGGAACGTTTGTTTACACTCGTATCACGGGCCGTCACGCGCTAAGACGAAGTAGATCTAGCGTCCAAGTCTCGTTCGGATGCGAGATAGGGTAATTGAAACATCTTGGTAGTAGTTAGACAATCTTTAATAACATCACGACACTGCATTTTATTGTTAGTAACTTTGTCACCGACATTCCGATGAAAGATAATTAAATAAAGGGTGATAGATCTAGGGTATCTAGTCAACTCACGAGGGAAACCTTGTTTGTTTTCAGTTTCAGGCGATCGGCCCGATCCAGCCGTAGTGGGCACCCCGTATCTAAGACTAGATATAGATGACTGGCTCCAAGTGGGCAGAAAATGCTTGCCACCCGAGGTCACAGAAATTCCCTACAGGCCACCCGAGATCAGGCCAGTAGCACCGGCCTAAACTTAAAAGGGAGACGTGCACTCCCGGACAAATTTTCTAAACGAAATACTTGTATTCACTTTCATGTCATTGTGCAAGAAGTTCATAGGTAAATGTACGATTCGTGAATTTGTTGATTTTTTCAAACGCCCTTTTAGGTCATTTAGGGTGTTTTTTCAACAGTTTCATCATTGTGACCCGATAGAACAGATGTCAAGGGATGTTTTTCAGCAAAAAACAAAAATTAGATATTTAAAAAATTTTTATTGATATAATATTCTTTGGGATCGCCGACCCGGGTCTTCCCATAATTAAACCACATAATTTGCAGGTTGTCTCTAACTCTATGAACAGAAGCTGCATTGTGGGTGTCAAATTTAAACTCTCTTTCTTGCTTCTTTCATAGCCGGGGTAAAGACTTATTGAACATCCCTCCTATACATTCATCATAATTCCTGGGTTGTAGCTGTAATACCTCTACTGTATAACAAACTGTCTCCCCCCCCCCCCCCCCCAAACCCTACCCACACACAAACATACTCACCATTTCCCCTGGGTTGTAGTGCTGTATGACGTATCCCTCCCTAAAACCCTACCCTCACATACACACACATGCGCGCACACCCACACACACCGCATCTCCTGGGTTGCAGCTCTGTATGACATACCCCCCCCCCCCCAAGACATACACACACATGCGCGCACACCCACACATACTCACCATTTCCCCCGGGTTGTAGTACTGTATGACGTATTGCCCCCCAGCCATGGCCCCGGCCGCCTCGTTGGTCAGAAGTAGCTGACCGTCCTGTTGCTGGACGATGATGGTCTCGGGGGAAAGTTCAAATGGCTCCCCATCCTCCGACACCACGCGCACCTGGTTGTCACCCTGAGGAAGTTCAAGGCCACTGGGTAAGTCCTAGTTTTGGTGTAAGAGTTTCACAGTACTTGCAACACCGCTAGGTCATACAGGTATTGAAGATAATGAGTGCTACTAGAGAGTATCATTAACAAACAAAAAAACCCCAAATTTGTTAAAGGAAAAAAATATATAAAGACCATAGATGTCTGATAGGAAAGAAGGAGTCAACAACACCAGAGCACCTGCCAACCACCCACTAAATGTTTAGTATGACACTCCAAAGACGGGACACGGGGCACACAGTACACATTTGTTTACTTGCTCATTATTTACAAACACACGGCACTGTACCGTATCTGTGTAGTGTGCACCATTTTTCTTTTTGAAAGATATTCTTTTAAAGAAGGAGACAGAAATTCCCATCATAACAGAGCGATTTAATTTTCACACTCAGATTTCCTTTGACTCAAACTTATTTTAAGGGTTCCCAACGTAAAGACATACAGAAAAAACCCTTGAGTTACATTCCAAGAGGTGAACTCTAATGCTACGACTGTACATATGAATATGAGCTCTTTCTTCACATCTCCACTGCTTTCAGTGGCTGCAGACTATTTCTTCCTTCATCTCAAGACTTCATAAGTTAATCAAACTAAAAATCCTTAATACTGCCAGGCCTAAATAAAATGCATGTCATTGTGCTGACTCAGCATAAAGTACACTTCAACAAACCCAACATAGCACATTCTGGTGTAGTATCATTACATTATATTATTTTATAATGTTCAAAACACAAAGACCAGCTGTAGAGCACAGATATTACACAATTTCAATTATTATCTGTATATATATATACTAATATTATCTATATAAAACATATCCCTGACCTGTGACATTCCCAAGAGCTGCTGTATGAGGCTGACGGCAGACACCGATGGTTTACTCGCGTCACTCGGCCCACTAGTCTGAAGGTCGCCCGCTGGAGATACACAGACACACAATTACAAACGTGCAGTAACTATAACTATAAAGAAGAAGAGGTGCTTGGACCCGAGAAAAAGTTCAGTTAAACCAAGCAAGTTCAACACAAACGGAGGCGACTGTATGTGATAAGACTCTCACATTGTGGATTGCTTAATCTGGGACAGTCACAGGAAATTCGGGGCAAGCTAACTTACTAAAAAAAGAAAAATGAGGTACGAACCTGAAACAACCTGGGGAGCTGTCTGAACCTGTGACATGTCGGCCAGTGTGGCGGTGGCTGTCGCAGCATTTGCTGTGTCCTCGTACTGAACCACCTGATGGGACGTTGGTGAGGAGATGGGCGATGGATGGGAAGGTTACAAGGGTCAAAATCTCTTTATTAACATTTCAACAACAAACATTGTTTTCCACTTCTTTTTTTCATTCAATATCACACAGGTAAAGAGGCATATTTTACACAAAACGTAAATAAAAAATGAATATAACACCATTGAATATAGATATTATACATTAATACATATTTCTTGAGATACTGGCTATCAATAAACGAAACTTGTCTGATGTAGAGATGTATTGAGTGACAAAAAATGGAGACATTTTGTCCATGGGTTTAGTGTTTCTTCCTCACTAGTCTGGAGGTTCAGCTATCTTTTGTATCTCTTGTCTCCTCTTAAAAAATATAAAAAATAACAAACAAATATACCAGAAGGTGTTTTTACACTCCAATTGACACAATTTAAATCATTTAGGAGGTGGGCTTCCAACCCTACTTGTCAGGCCCAACTTGAGTTGAGAGGGGTACAAAATCCAAGCTTAAAGTCCAAGGCTTCCCACTGAAGAATCCAACTCAAGCCTTCTGCGAGCGACAACAACGAGCCTAAACACCACACCAGTAACACAGTCTTGCCATTCCATAAAATCTAAAAATCAGGATCTCAAGGGAAAAAAATCTGGATCAGGGGAAAAAAATCGGGACCAACGACGAATCACCAGGGTGACTGCCCAGCTGGCTTTCAAATTTACCACGGGTGTCCATAAATATACAAAGGCAGAGTTTGTTTTTAGAAAAATCTGGCGCAACAGAAAGAACAAAAAAATCGGGATGCTTGAAAATAGGGGGAAAAAAATCGGGATATCCCAATTAAATCGGGATGAGTGGCAGGTCTGAGTAACATGTCTGTAAAACCAATCCTTCCACTTTCCACCTTCTGCCTCCTACCTGCTACCCTCCACCTACCAACTCCCATCTCCCCCCCCTCTGCCTACCTCCACCTCCGAGATCTGAAGCTGCTCCATCCCGGCTATGGCCTGCATCTGCACCAGGTGCCGTATCTTCAGATGTCGCTTGAGGTCAGACAGGTTACCGAACAAGTAGCCACAGCTGAGACATTTGAAGACACGCTTCTCTGGCTGGGAGATGGTGGTCTCACTTGTTTCCTCGTGGACAAATGGCTTGCCCTGGGGGGAGAGTAGGGGAATAATAATGATGTAGGTCATTTTTACATTGCTTACTGCCATGAGCACAGAGCTCTAGGAGCTTTACATAAATGTTAGTACAATGAACAATTAAAGTTTTTTTTACATGTATATTTTACAACAAACATCTTCAAGAAAAAAGGGGCAGTACCTACAAGTAGTACAACAAAACAAACTGACATTACCTCATGGTGTATGGTAAGTGGTAAGCAACATTACTAGTTGACATTACCTTGTGGTAAGCAACAAGTCAAGTTGACATGGTGAACAAACAAGAAAACAAGCTGCCGTTACCTTGTGGTGTCGGGCGTAGTGTATCTTCATGTAGCCCAGTGTGTTGGCAGAGAACGCGCAGTGTTTACA
This sequence comes from Aplysia californica, assembly GCF_000002075.1. Lineage (NCBI taxonomy): Eukaryota > Metazoa > Mollusca > Gastropoda > Aplysiida > Aplysiidae > Aplysia > Aplysia californica. The sequence goes on along the minus strand of NW_004797643.1, from coordinate 80,620 downwards.
GACGAACCTTTTCATCACCTCGTGCGTCTCCATGTGTCGCTTCAGGTGACTCTGCTGGGTCGCCTCGTATGGACATCTACGGGGGGGGGGGAGAATATGAGACATAAATAATACCATAACAACATTTATCTAGAAAACATGACACATGTTATAACGACATCTATATCTACCTTTTGGTCGGACCAAAATTTGATACATCATATAGGTTTATGTACGAAAAATATATATCCTAATAACAGATGACATATAGGGCTTATAAGTTTATAGTAAAAATGAACAATATACAACACATACAAGTAAGGCCAGTTGACTCTACATACAGCAGAGAAATCCACGTATTTATCCCTTTCTACAGCACACATAATCAAGACCAGTGCACCACGAGGAACAGCGGGAAAGAAGCACGTACTTATCACATTTGAAGGCTTTCCCCGTCTTGTGGGAGCGCACGTGCCACCTGAGTGCCGTCTTTGACTTGTACTCCTTGCCACACTCGGAGCAGGAGAAGGGCTTTTCCGTGGAATGTCTCAGCATGTGGGCCTGTTATAGGGGGGGGGGGGATATGAAAACAATAATGAGAGGTGTGCTGAAAAAATGAGTTACTTCTCGGATTTTAGCCTGATACATTTACTTTATAACTGGAGTTTGCACAATTTGTAAGAATGGAATAATAAAAGACACGGTGGACTTGAAGAAAATGGCATCAGTTAAAAATTAAAAAATCGGACTCCAGTGTCGATTTTCGGCCGATATCTCCATTCTTGGATTGCGAGAAGTAACTCATTGTGTCAGCACTCCTCACATTTGTGTGTTTGTTTAGGTAAAGACTAGCAAAGAGAATTAAAGAAACAATAACGGGCATATAGTGCAGGGAAAAAGTCGGATAGAGCTACCACAGGTTAAGAGGGATACAACCCAGCAGAAAGACTGAGATATTCAATAAAATTTCTCCCCCACTCCAGAATCAAGCTCAGGTCCCCCGAGAGCAACAGTGAAGTGGCTAACCATTACACACCACAGACGCCGGAAAGAATATATCGTGAGATGATGGTGTCATTTTACAACATTGTGAAGTGGTTTATTTTTACAACTTTGTGTGGTGTCCACTATGACAGTAGGGCTCAGAGCTAACTGAAGCGGAAAATTTAGAATTGAACTCATGCTTTCCATGTGAAACGAGCAAAAAGCCTAATCAGTTGAGCATGGAAACCAGTAGACTGTGACTACTGTGAGAGGAAAAGTTCCTTAGCACAGCAGTATTAGAATAAGCCTGACTTTGAGAGCCTCGTACCTGTAGGTTATTTTTGGAACGGCAAGCATACGGGCAAATTGGACAAGCAAATGGCTTGATGCCTTCATGTATCCAGATGTGCTTTTGCAAGTCAGAATTTGCACGGATGAAAGTACGCGGGCAGTGGGGACACTTGAATGACCTTCGACCTGTTGGAAATACAAGAATGAAATCCCCCCTAAAAATGTCACTAGTGATAAAACAATATAATACACATAGTATATAATACAGTTAAAACTGTCAAGGATGTCCACCCACTGTCGAGAAGAAAAAGGCCGTCTTACATAATGTCATTGATAAGGTGAAAAAAATACACAAGGGAGGAAATAGGAAGTTTGTACAAGTGATTGTCTTACTTATACTTATACAGGTAAGCGTTAAAACTTGGAGCAGATTCGACTGTATAAGACACATAAAGCAAAAGACACACTCTTGTTAAAGATACATAATGTAACACACAAAATAAAAGACCTGCCTTTTAAAATAACTTTCTAGTATTAATAAACACACACCATTTTTCATAAAGTAAAAGGCATACAAAGTAAAAAGACACATAGCACAAAAGACACACAATGTAAAAGACACTCTGCGTGAAACAGCCGGTAAACGACAAGCATGGAGAGACTGACCCATGCGTCCTAGGGGCCGGTGCCTGTAGCCTGTCAGTTTCTCCAGCGTCTGTTTGTCCATGTCCTGGTGCTGGTTCAAGATGTGGGCCCGCAGCTGTTTCATTCTGTGATCACAAGACACATGCATACAAATGGTCGCTTTTTAAGCACAAGGGAGCTATCCTGAAAAATGCTGTTTTGAGAAAATCAAAGGTAAAGTTTTTGCCCCTTGTTCAGTTTCTTTAAATGACAAGGAGAGTTTTCTCTATACATACACACCAATAAAACCAAACTTCTCCTATAGGTAGGGCAATGCCCATTTTTGGTGTCGGTCAAGATTTCTGGAAACCCTCAAAATCTGGGTTAGCCTGCTTGTCCTTAACTCACTGACTACTGGCCCCTTTCACAAATCACTAGTGCTGAGTACTGGCATTTTTGGGAGTATTTCAAGACACCACCACAACTCTCAGAATTACCCTATTGTAATTATTTTTTGACATAGTAAAGTTACTTTCAAACTTAATCTATTGCAAAAAATTTAAGTTCTCTGAGTTTAAAACTTTAATTCTTATGATTGTTTCAAAATTGGAATGAATTTGATTTTTAGAAAAAATTTCCAGAGACATGACAGATAAAATGAAATCCACAACAACAACAAAAATAAAAGTTTAAAGTGTTCTGTTTTGATTTGTATCCATGGGTGAGTGTTTGGTAAAAATATAAAAGCTGGTCTGTGCTTTTATTCAGACCCATACACTGAATTACATGAGACAGATGTAGGGAACGAAGTTGTGATTTCGTCACGCGAACAAGAACAACAGTACTAGTGCTAGATCTAGCCCTAAAACTACAACTCGGGCGGTATTCGGGTACATATCCAGGGTCCTAACTATCAGACACATCATATCCTGAGTCACTAGAACTAGCAAAACGTACAGAAGTGTCGAAAACAGCGAAATTATGTGATTCTTGTTCATGCGACCGTTACTTTGACGCGACTGTCGGATTACTATCATTTGTATAGAAAAAACATAGCGCGAGTTCCGGTCAGGTCAACCCCAGATGAGGTGACTGTCCTTCACCTTCAATTGCTTAAAAAGTTACCACGAAACTTCGGCCAAACTCAGCACGAAACCAAACAAGAGGCAAAACTAGCACTGGAGTCCGTTCCCTTTCATGTGACGGGAGCACAAGTTACAGAACAAAACCGCAAAGTCCATCCCATCGGGGGTACGGGAACCGTACCTGCGAACCGACCGTCCGCCCCGTACCTGTGACGGGATCCGTAGTCAGTGAGTTAAAAGCGATCAAACATGAGGTAGGCCTACATATCATTGAGTCATAAAATACGTTGGACATACAACACAGTTCAGGATATGAGCCCGTAGCTGTTTCATTCTATGATCACAGGAAACACAAAAGTATGTTGTACATATATAGTAGTGTAAATAAAGTACATTGGACAGAGAGAGAGAGAAAGAGAGAGAGAAAGAGAGAGAGAAAGAGAGAGAGAGAGAGAGGGGGGGGGAGAGAGAGAGAAAGAGAGAGACAGGGAGAGTGGAAAGGAAAGAAAAAACCACACCAGAGCACCCACCCAACACCCACTGAGTCAATAATAATAATAATAATAATAATAATAATAGATTGCACTTACATAGCGCTCTATCCCATACTAGCATGAGCTCTGAGCTGAGCGCTTTACACAAATCACAAGATCATTCACACATGAGAAAATATTTCACAGAAACAAGAAAAACCAGTTCAACCACATGAAGAAGAACTTTCACAACCATACATTAATTATATACACGAAAGGACAGCAGATACTGTGCTTGAACAACATAGGCGGAACTGCTGATTTTTCTTTCCTCGTCCTTACTATCGTCATTTTTTCTCTACTTCTTTTGTGTGTATGTCATTCCCTTGTGAATTGCTATTTTCAGGGTGCCTTGATAGTTGAAGCAGACTTTGAGCTGTTGAGGCTAAAGAGGTGAGCAGAGTAAGCCTGATTCCGCGTTTGGACTTCTCTGTTGACATCCACCCCTTGGCGCTCATTAGACCTTATGCAGTTGCAAGCGCCCTTAAACCTTACTAAAAACAAAGGAGAACGTACCCGTCAAATTTACAGGAGCACCTGGGACAGGAGAGTCCACTGATGCCCAGGTGTTTGAGCTGGTGGTTCCACAGACGTGTCCGTGTGGGCGCCAGGAAGTCGCACTCTTTGCACTGGAAGGCGATTTTCTCATGCTCTTTCTCCGAGTGTCGCTTCAGCTGGTCCTTGGTGTTGGCTCGGAAGCTGCAGTGAGCGCAAGCGAAGGGTTTGTCGCCTGTGGGGAAGGACAGTTTGGTAAGTGATTTACAGCGCTTGCAACTGTATAAGGTCATTTGAGCGCAAGGGAGGGAACAGAGGTACACTGTAAGTGATCCACACAGAGACAAAATTGATATATGCCACCATTTTGCGCAGCGTGTGCGCATGTGTGTGTGTGCGTGTCTGTGTGTGTGTGAGTATATTTGTATATGTGGGAAGGAGACGAGAGAGAGAGAGAGAGAGAGAGAGAGTGACAGATAAACAGAGAGAGAGAAAGAGAGGCAGAGAGCAGCAGAGTGAGAAGGCATGTATCCGATCCCTGCAGCCACGCTACACCTGTGTGAGTCCTGACCTGAGGCTTGTAGTCCACCTTGCTGTAGAACAGCCTGTTACTCCCTCTCCTCCCCCTCCCCCTCCTATCCCTCACCTGTGTGAGTCCTGACATGAGGCTCGTAGTCCACCTTGCTGTAGAACAGCCTGCCACAAAACTCGCACTCCTCCGTGCCGAACGTGTCCCTCATCTTGTTGAATATGTCCATAGACATCCGCCGATAGCCCATCCTCTTGATCAAGGCTTCAATCTTCTCGTTCTTGCTCTCTGTGCCCGCGCTGCCACTCGCCGCTTTACCTTCAGCCACCTCCAGACTCTCCTCAGCTGCCGATTTCTCTTTGGCCATTGCGTTAGGTGACTCCTGCCCTACTGGTTGGGGGAAAGATAATATTATACGATGAAAAAAAGGAGATATTTAAAAAATGAGAACAAGATGAAAAAAGGAGGGGGGGGGGGGAGAGAAAAAGATGTAAAAGATTTTTAAAAGGAAAAAGAATAAGACAAAAGATTTTCAAAAGGGTTACAAAGAAGAACAAACTGAGACAAATTGAAAGAGGAAGTACCAGAATAAAAAAAAAAAAGATAAGAGAAATGAGACACGAAAAAGAACATAAGAGGAGAGAAAAATCTTCCTCCCCCCCCCTCCTAAATTTAAAGTTAAAGAGTAAAATAAAAACTGGAAGGTCTACAACAAACATCGAAAGAAAAATAGCCACAACTAAAAGGAAAGGAAAAAAAAAGAAACACATAGAAAGAGAACTGAATGTAAAAACACACGCAGAATAAGATTAGACACATAAATGAACGACAGACGTGTACTGAAAAACCATAGTTACTTTTAGCACATCAAGTTTCTGAGACCTCAAGAAATCTCATTTTGTGACAAGTGCCTATGGGGTAATGGTTGGTCCCTTCATTGTGGCAACAAGAGGACTTGAGTTTGGTTCCCAAGAGGGAGAAATTTTTATCAAGTATCTTGATCTTCCTCCTGGGATGCTGTATTCCTCTTCGCCCAGGATGGCCCCGAAGGTCAGGGCAAGGAGCCTACCTCCAAAATTATTTAAATTGTATCAATGTAGGCATAAAGACAACAACACTAAATAGTTTCAAAAAAATATTTTTTCAATACAGTGGGCAGTGGGTGGGGGTGGGTGCTCTGGTGTGGTCTGCTCCTTCTTTCTTATTAAACATCTATCCTCCTTATCTCTCCTAATTCTTGTCTTTGTATGTAACTCTCTAGCAAAACCTCTAATCTTTGGCACTTATACAACCTAACCTAAATGTGTTGCAAAATTTGCCATAAGACTATTACTAAAACTAAACTAAGTTCGACTGTACCCCAATTCTCACCTTCGTCAGTTTCTGGAAGTTTCTCTCCACTGTTCTCCCCTGAAGCCAGACCGGCTTCTTGCTGCTCCTCCACAAACATTTCCTCTTCATCTGAGCCCTCCCCTCCTTCCGCCTCCTCCTCCATCCCCTCCACTCCCTCTGTCTTCACAACTGAGGTCGTCCCCTCAGCTGCCTCTTCTGACCCGACCTTGTCCGAAACCTCCTCCTCTCCTCCCTCCGAGTCAGAGCCAGGGTTTTGTAACATGAGCACGTGTGGCGCCACCTGTGAGTCTTTTCCGACCCGATTCTCCGACTTTATTCCATCACCGTCTTCTGTATCTGGGGAGAGTAATTATTACAAAATGACGGAGTTTGAGAAAAGAAAAGAAGAACACCACAATAATGGTCACTATTTATTTAAGTTAAGAGTTTTACAGCACTTGCAACACAATAGGGTCATATATAAGTGCCAAAGGTATAATAAAGGAATGAGGAGAGATAAGAACGATAGAGGTTTAATAGGAAAGAAGGAGCAAATAACCCCAGAACACTCCCTAACCACCCACAATAGTCATTTACAGCAAAGAAAAAAGCCAGAAACAACAGAAGTAGGACATACCAGAGGCGATCTCCACCCACCTTCAGGGATAATAATAATTGTAAAGTGGATCAAGCACGCTGTAGAGTATGGATAAACGTAAACCCTCTACAACTGTACCTTTGTTCTCCGATTCTACGATATTCTCAACAAGTTGCGACCCAACAGTTGCGTCCCCTCCGTCTGTGCCCACAGAGTTCACTCCCTGAGTCGACACATCTAGCAGGTCTTCCACTTTGGAAAATGGCTGACAGACGCTGCTCACGACCTCTGAATTAACTTGATCGTTTGCGGACATGTCTGCTTTGACCGTCTGGCCTGTGGTTGGCGCAGGGGGAGAGAGCAAGTCAGTTGAGGGACCCGTTAACTCTTTGAACTCTGACAGGAAGTCTCCAGAACTCTCGGCAGACGGTACGACCGTCAGGGTAGAGTCTGTGGTTGGCCCTCGGTCATTTGTTGTCGTTGTTGTTGTGGTCTGTGAGAAAGTGTTGCTGCCGGAGGAAGGGGTGGTGGTTGTCGCTGATGGCGTCAGTACTGACGTCGGTGATGGTGTCTGTGCTGACGTCAGTGATGCTGGTGTCACTGAATTGTTGCTGTCCGATGTTGCTCGAAGTTCTTCGGGCAAGTTCACGTACTTGTTGCCATCTTTAGTCATAGCCAGCGGCTCGGGAAGGTACAGGGACCTGGACAGAGTGAACTTTGTCATTGGTTGATACAAGGGGATTCTTTTTTCTGTTTTGTTTTTTTATGATTATGTTGTGGTCACTATGACCACTTAACTCTCTAGAGGGTATTGGCTTAGTCGCTATTATTTTTCGGAGAGAGGGAGAGGCAAATATTACAAGTATTGTTCACTCAGTAAACCCCCCCGGGGCAGTGCCACTGACTGAAGTGCCTTTTGGCCATTCCCAAAAGGGGGACATTTCTCGTTCAAGTATAGTAGAATTGTAAAAGGAGTGACTCAGGTCACGCCCATAACTGTGCCTGATCTACAACAGGGAACTGCTGCTTTTTCTTTCCTGATCCTTACTATTGTCATTTTCCTCTACTTCTTTTGTATGTTTGTCACTCTCTTCTGACCTGCTATTTTGGGGTGCCTTGATGGTCGAAGCAGATCTTGTGCTGTTGAAGCTAGAGAGGTGAGCAGTCTAAGTCTGATTCCCTGTAAAGACTTCTCTTTTGACACCAACCCCTTGGCGCTCATATGACCTTATGCAGTTGCGAGCGCCGTAAAACCCTCTACTATAAAAAAAAAAATATATATATATATATAACTCAGTAAACCGACTTCAAATATTTCAGTTATATTGTCTTTATAAAAACAGCGTGATGAGTCATAGTTTTCATATCAATATTATTTCTTATAGCCGGCACTAGAGGGTTAATGAACAAGTATCTGTGGGGTAGTGATAAGGCGCTTCACTATTGCATGCAGGAGACCCGCGTTTGATTCCCGAAAAGGGAGAAATTTTTATTGAGTATATTGGTCTTTCTGCTGGGACGTAGTATCCCTCTCAGCCTGGGTCAGCCCTGACAGGCAGGGTAAAAAGCCAACCTCCCACATGATCTGACTTTGCATTAATGGGGGCATACCTATACTATAAAAAAAAGAGCTAAATGACTGTGGTGTGGCCTGGACTGACCTGTTGATACATTCCTCCAGCAAGGAATCCGCCACCATCGTTCCGTTCTCCCCATGGTCGCTGTGGCTGGAGCTTAGATGTTCAGACAACTTTATTGTGCTCAAAAACTGGCAAAGCAAAAAAAATTTTTTTATAATAAACATTTTTAAATCAAAGAACATTGTAACATTAAGTACATTTTAAACCAAGGTTTGTGGACAAAAAATGTTTTAAATCATGCTAGTTTGAGTAAAGAGATGCACATTGATACAATAGCAGTCATTTAGAGCAGTAAGACAGATAGACAGAAACAACATTCCCAGCAATAAATATATCTTTGACTAAAAAAAAAAAAGTGCATTGAAATAATAACGGTCATCTAGTTCTGGGAAAAGGACAGAAGACAAACAGAAATGACAAAGGGAAAGAAAAGAAATAAGACCTACTTGTAGCGCCCATCAGTCATCCCCTGTTGATAACAAGTAGATAAAAGTAGTGGCTATCTCAGAACAAAACAATACAGACAAAGACTGTCCTGAAGTCCTGAAGGGGTGAGTGGAAGACAGAACCTCACACAATCCCCCC
>NW_004797643.1:70375-71838 GCF_000002075.1 Aplysia californica | reverse complement strand
CCCCCCCCCCAAACTGACCTTCTCATCACAGAGAGCACAGCAGTAGATGACCCGATGCTTCAGGTAGTGTTTATCCAGGTAGATCTTACGGCTGGCCCAGTAGTCACACAGCTCACACTGTAATACAAGCACAGATTGATGGAGTATCACACACAGATGCAGAGACAAACACACAGACACACACACAGACACGCAGAGGAGACATAGAGAGCAGATGACCCGATGCTTCAGGTAGAGTTTGTCTCGGTAGATCTTACGGCTGGTCCAGTAATCACACAGCTCACACTGTAATACAAGCACAAAGACAGAGAGATAGATCGACACACAGTTAGTGTAACATACACACATACTGACAGACTTAAGCTCACACTAAAACACACACACACAGATAGACAGAGTAACACACACACACAGATAGACAGAGTAGCACACACACACACATATACACACACAGTAGTCAACCAGTTTACAGTGTAACACACACACACACAGAAAAAGTGAATTACACAAGTTTTCTGGAACGCAACAATGACACAAACAGGAGAAGCTACCTGCTGGACATGAGGCAAGTCCTTGATGTCGTGAATGAATAGATGTCGGTCGCGGTCGATTCGCTTCTTGAACTTACGATTACAGACGTGGCATTGGTGGATGATGGTGGTGCCACGCACTCCGCGGCCCTGAACAACAAAAAGAAGAAAAAAAATCCATTGAGGTCACAGCCTGATGGGAACAACGTTAGAATGTAAAATTACAGAACTGTCCAGCACGCACATAGCGAAATAGGCACATAGCGAAACATGCATATAGTGAGCAGATTTTCAGGCCCAAAATTTGTTCTTACTGGTATTACACAGCAGATGCCGGCAGTACCACATCATTGGAAACATGTTGTAATAATACTTACTTCACTAAAATAATTAGAGGAATGCATTATCAGCAATGAAAAACAGTTTGAGTGTTTGTGGTATCAAGGCTGTGCCTGTTATTATATTAGTAAGCAACATTAATTTGTTTGCATAATAAATGCAATAAGCAATGTACGTATTCTATTTTTTATTCAATTATTTTGACAAGCCCCTGTGCCACCACTATGCCATACATATCTTCATCTGACCTGTAAGAAAGTCTGCAGATACTCCTTGCCGGGTTTGTCCGTGTGGTACTTGCGGACGTGGTTGATCAGAGACTTAAGGGTGGAGTAGTCCTTGCGGCAGATCATGCACTGAGATCGACGGCTGTCGTGGGTCATCTTGTGCTCGATCAGGTGACTTTTGTTGACCGTCTTGAAGTCGCACTGCTCGCAGCGGTAGAACTGACCTGTGTGCTTGCGCATGTGAGTGTACAGGTTTCCTGGGAAATGACCAAAGTCACGAGGCAGGGATTAGATTTAAAGAAAGAGGTGTAACTGCAACAGATTTGGGGTTGTTGGGGTTTTTTGTTGTTGTTTTTTTTGGGAGGGG
>NW_004797643.1:67124-69479 GCF_000002075.1 Aplysia californica | reverse complement strand
CCCCCCAAAGCCTTATAAGTTGACAACATAAGTAGATAATAAATCTATTCCATGTAACAGTCTCCTAAACACTCTTCCCCCCTTTCCTTCATTGGTTGATTAGTTGACAACATATATAATGCGTGTGACTGCGGGTTTGTCAGTGAGTGCAAGCATGTCATTATGTGTCCAGACATATGTGGAAGAAAGAATGTGTGTGTACCAGTGTGAGCACATGTATGGGCGTATGCATGTTTGAGTGAGTGTGATGAAACACCAAATCTTGACAAATACACATTTTTCTTATCGTAGTTTAAAACAAATGTTGAGTAATCCGTTACCTGAGAGGATAAATCTACGTCCACACAGGCCTCAAAAGCTTCTCTCTCCTCGTCATTCTTGAAGATCGGCAAGTTCTCCAGCGAGTCCGCCGCTGCCTTCATCTGTTGCGCCCCCGACTCCTGGACGCTCATGTCAAACTGTCGCAGATATCACAGAAATACGTAAGATAAAGCATTGGTTTACACCCAAATCACGGGTGGTTGGTGGGTGCGTGAGGTGCAGTTTGCTAATTTTTTAAAATCAAACAATTATTGTCGTTATTTCTCCTCCTTCTTTAATTTGTATGTTACTCTCTAGTAACACCCCTAATCTTCTGCATTTCTTTTACCTATTTGTGTTGCGAGTGCAGTAAAACATAAACTTAATATAACAAAGGCAACCGGCGAGAAAATCATGTCCACCATAATGTTTGCACTTAACAAATTCAAGGACGCTTCCGCATAAATATAAAGTGCCATTCTGAAAACAAAACAAAAAATATCACTACCATGTATAAAAAGGATACACAGATACAGACCACACACTTCAGGGTGGCCAGGGAAATATTCGTCCTAAAAATCCAACCAAACCACACAAAAAATCCTACCACTATAGGTCAAGTTGTTTCTCACCATTGTCAATGTTAAGGCTCTCGTCAAAGAGAATCACGTAGAAGGGGTTATTTGGTTCACATCTTAGGATAGCGGACTTGATCACCGCTGCAATCTCAATGTTCCAAGGTAGCCAAGTTTTGTGAGATTACACTGAAAACGCTGCTATTTTAGAGTCTGAAAACATCTCATAAATGAGAAAACTCATGTCAACAACTGCTCTAGTAGATTACTATTATATTACTGTTGGTGCTCCTTCCTTTCAGTATCTCTCACAACACTTGTTCTGTTCTTGGTAACCTTAAGAATAGATTTGGCACCACACTGGCTGGTTAGGGTTTTCATGTGTTTTTGAGGTACCATGTGAAAGTTCAAATCCTTTACACCTGAATGACCGATGACATACACTTGGGAACAAAACTAACATCTAAACTTGCTTTTATCATTTTGATACTCCATCAATCATTCTGAATATTTAGGGTTTGGACAATCACTCGGTGTTGATGAAGTAGTACTTTCCCATGGTACTGGATCTAGTCTAGATCTCTCTATCTAAATATAGTCTACACATATAGTCACAAAAATCACAAGAAAAATAAGTCCGACTCTAGCCTGGGTTTCAGTAATCCAAGTGCTGTCAATCTTCTCCTCTTCAAAGACTATCTTGCTGAGTTTTTTCAAGGTCATAGATCAAGAATCTAGATGCCGTCACTTTTACCAACCAACTTAGTATATAATTATTATAACTCTCTACTCTCTCTATATAAATATCATTGAGCTTACTAGCTCACCTCGACCATCACCATCCAATGACATGCCAACCCTTTAGTTTAATAACAAGGCTTACAAGGTATGACGGATCTCGATTCCACACAAGGCTTGCACCAACATGTGCTATGCAGAAAGCTCTCGTTGCAATCAAAATTCTAAATGATAATGCTAAAATTTGCTACCAAGTTCAGATTTTATCCCCTTGTGTTGCCTTTAACTCCCCCCCCCAGGGTGGTAGTGAAAGCGAAAACATATCTAGATTTTCCCAATCGAGCCTTGGTATCACTCATACACTTCCGCTTGCCGCCATAGTCTCCATAGCCGCCTGTTCGCATGAAACGTACTCTCAGACCGGGAAAAGCTGAATGTTCACAACCTACAAAATGAACCTAAGGACATCGGATTTGGCTTTCAAGTATTCAAGAACTTTTATGTATTTTCCCGGGTCTTTCCCGAGGCAACTTACAGATTTCCTCAAATTTCCTTTTATTGCAAACGTTGATCCGACCACTGCCGCTGGGAACAAAAGTTTTCCGACAAAAATCCAACCTAAAAAAAATGTTCGACTTCCCTGCATTACAATACAAAAATTCATAATGACCCTTCTTCCTCTCCTGCTCACCTCCCTCCTCCCCCCCCTCCCTAGCTACTACCCAACCTTGTCTTACCCCAC
>NW_004797643.1:52781-67024 GCF_000002075.1 Aplysia californica | reverse complement strand
CCCAACCTCCGCCAACCTCCAAACAGCAAGGAGGTGAAAGACGAGAATCTATTATAAAAAATCAACACTTGACCCTGCAATACAATGTTGTACCCACCTCCACATCCTCTCCGCCTCGCTTCCTCTTCCTGCCTCTTTTCTTCTTCCTTTTGTCTGCGCTCTCCTCCTCCACATCCTCTTTGTCCATTTCCTTCTCATCGTCTTCCTCTTCTTTCTCAGCACTCATCTTTTCATCAACAGGGGCAGTGAACTCTTCCTCCTCATCAACATGTGCCCCAGCGTCCAAGTCTTCGTGACCCTCTTCTTCATCACCTGTACATACACACGCAACACAGTGACACACTCATAGACAAACAACATGGTAATACACTCATAGATAAACAAGAATGGGAAACATTCATAGACAAACAACACAGTGACACACACGCTCATTGACAAACAACACACAGACAAACTCATAGACAAACAACACACTGACACACTGACAGACACACAACACAGTGACAAACTCACAGACAAACAACACTGACACACTCATAGACAAACAACACACTTTACATCTTAATGGCAACAAAATTTTACTCCATATACATTTCCCTAGAAACAAAATGTAACAATATACACCTTGCAAAAAACACTGAAATAGCCACTCAAATTACACCTGATTAAATTGGCCATGACAATACAGAACGAAACTCATATCCGATTCAATTTGCCGTCGACACTTGAAGAGTTTTTCGCAAAACAAGAAAAAAAAGCAGATAGATGCGAGAGTTACCCGAATCAATTTTCACAATCTCCTTCTTGGTGATGTCGACGTAGGAAGAGGTGGCCAGGCACTTGTGGGTGTTGAAATGTCGCTCCTTGGCAAACGTTCTCTTACACTGGGGACACACCAGTTTGCCGTCCGCGTCTGACGAGGAGAAGAAACATGCATAAAAATGTGCTTTTGATTTTTAAATAGAAATGTTTCTGCACCCCCATCAACACAGTTTAGATCATTTAGGAGGCAGGCTTCCGATTCTGCCCGTCAGGGCCAACACGAACTGGGAGGGATACTACAACAACCCAACAGAAAAGGCCGAGGCACCCTATAAAAATTGTCCTCACCTGGAAATCAAATGAAACCTATAGCCCCTAAATGCTACACCACAGATGGTGGCCATCAGAGTTTCAGAGACAAAACAAACCGTCTTTTGCCGGGCCAGTTACCAAATTAGAAATAAAAGCTTCTAAGTCTTGTAATCAAAAGCAAGCAAAATTTGTCCTAAAAGTTTGATTGATCACTGTTGTACTTGGGGAAAAAAACAACTGCAATGTGACAACATCTAATTTTATATCAAAGCTTGTAAAAATGGCAAAGACTGCTTCTTTTAAGTGACTAGCCTCTCTTTACTACAGTCTTGGACCCTGATCAGCCCCTGCACTCCTTACTCCACAAGAACCCCGCTCCCTTGTGTGGGAATATGTGGTGTAAATGTTTGATTCATCATCCAGTGCCAGATCTGCGGCAGACATCAGTGGTCATGGTTTTCCATTCATTTCTTTGCTCGGATGCTCTTTAAAAAGTTATATTACCCTGATCTTTCCCCGTTACCAATTTGCTTAGGTTCCCTTAATAGGTTACTCTGGGCCTACCCCTTCCTCATTTGCCTTTAATTTTGCCAGTGAGAGCTAGTTTGATTAGGATGTTCAAAAAATAAAAATGTGGGGGAACAGACAGACGACTGGGAAAACAGACAAATGGGGAAAACAGACAGGCAGGAAAACTGACAGACAGACAGGGAAAACAGACCGACAGGAAAAGCAAACAGACAAAAAGACAGACACACAGAGAAGAAAAAAACCAGGCAGGTAGCCAGAGAAAACAACAGATAGAGCCAATGAGCTACCCTCTGTGAGAGAAGTCATAGTCTTACTGGTTTCAGGCACCGTTGGTTTTGGCGTAGATGGGGGAACAGCTTCAATGACCTTCACTTTGCCTTCTCCCGTCTTTGAGCGCCCCCTTCGCTCTGTTGAAAAGACAATGTGTTTCATGATATAAGATAAAAAGTAAGTCATTTCCATCAGTATGGAACTCTCTTCCCCAACCCTTGAGACATACAACATCTGAGTCTAAATTTTTTTAATCTTTAAAGGCACATTTAATGACATCATTTTTATGTCTGTAGATTCATGTCCAGTACAATGTTATGTAAATGACTATGTATCCATTTATGTATTATGTGAATTGCATTGTGTATATTTATGCTAATTTCGTGACAATGTGTAAGCGTGCGCGTGTGATAAGCAAGTAGATGTGTGTGTGTGTGCACATGTGTGCGTGTTATGTGTGCGAGAGTGTGTGTGTCTGTGTGTGTGTATGTGTGTGTGTTTGTGTGTGTGTGTATGAGTGTGTGTGTGTGCATGTGTGTGTCGCTTGCGTGAATATTGTTCGTACACGCATTTAAGTAAAGCGCCTAGAGCTGTGTTTACACGGGAGTGGGCGCTATAGAAATGATCTTCATTATTATTATTATTATTATTATTATTATTATTTCAATGGGTTTCTAATCTCAGAAAATCAAAACAAACAAAAACAATCATTTCAAATGATTCTCATTTCAGAAACACACTAAAAAAAAAAAAACAGCTAGAAAATTATCAAAAACACCTGCCAAAGAAAAAAATGGGGCATTTCAATGAATTTCTCATTTCAGAAAAAACAAACAAACAGGGAAATAGTCAGGGAAGAGACACTCGACAAATGAAATAGCTCTAAAAACAGTCACGGTCCAGACACACAAAAGAAAACAACCCCAAACTAAATATTTTGTTGCTGGTTTTGTTTTGATGCTCTGAAAATACTTCATACATCCACACACACATATCTCTATCTATCTATCTATCTATCTATCTATATCTATATCTATATCTATATATATATCTATCTATCTATCTATCTATCTATATATATATATATATATATACATATATATATATATATATATATATATATATATATATATATATATATATATATATATATATATATATATATAGTAAATGCAGAATATACCGCAAATACAAAGTATGAAGCAAGACAGACAGGAAAGCCAAACTAAGTGTAGACAACACAAGAAAGAATAAAAACTAAAGCATTAAGTATGAGACAGACAAAAATGCCAGACAAAAACAGATAAAAAGGAAAAAACAAAAACAAACGAATAAAACAGACATGAATGCCAGACTAAAAACAGAACAAAAGAGCAATCATTGGTGTTTTAGGTCTCCATCAACACAATGTAGCTCATTTAGAAGGCAGATTGCCTCCACCTTGCCTGTCAAAGCTAACTTGGGCTGAGAGGGAAACATTTCACACCACAAGAAACATCAGAACTTAAATCACACGGGATTCCAGCAATATACTCCCCACATTGTCCAATCTCATGACCACAGAACAAAGCTTACTTTTGGGAGGAAATCCTCCAACTTTCTCCTCCCCCATCTCTGGCGGCGCTAATGGCTCTGTCAAGGTCGGCATGACCTCCGGTGTGTCACCCTTGACCTCTTGACCTCCAAGAGGACCTTCTGGCTGCGAAGTCAGGCCGTCCATGCTCTGGCTAGGGGTTAACAGGTTCATTCCAGAACTGTCCAGCCCGCCGAGTCCGTCAGTCTCCGAGTTGTTCAAGATGATCAGCGTCTGTGCGGAGTTGTCAGTTCCTGCACCATTCCCATCTAGATTCGTGTTTCCAAAATCTCCCTCCATGTTCACGTCATTGAGGAAGGTGAAGGTTGATCCATTGGTCATCGACTCATCTGTACAGCAAGGAAAGGCATGAGGAAGCCTTGGTCAAGCTCAGGAAAAGAAATCTAACCTTCCATCCAAACCTGATAACTGTCGCAACACGGTGGTTCACACTTTTTAACTGGTATTTGTGATGATCTGTTTTCCAATTTGTTTCAAACTATCGTAATATAATATTGTTTACTGCAGAGACAAAATTCTCCATTTATATGATAAGCAATGTACGTCCATTCTATCAATACTGGTGTACCTTAATACACCCGCGGACACACTTTAATC
Organism: Aplysia californica; assembly: GCF_000002075.1. Taxonomy (NCBI): domain Eukaryota; kingdom Metazoa; phylum Mollusca; class Gastropoda; order Aplysiida; family Aplysiidae; genus Aplysia; species Aplysia californica. The sequence goes on along the minus strand of NW_004797643.1, from coordinate 62,958 downwards.
GTCTCTTTGATTTCGCACTATTTTGCACTCTGATTTTTTAAGGTTAATTTTGATTATCTCGGGCAACTCTTATCGTAGTTAAAGTTGAAATATTAATGTGTCAGGCAATGTAGAATTTATTTAGCTTTAAATTGGTATGCTGCATGAGAGAGTAGTGCAAGTATTTAATATAAAGATTGGGAGAATACATTTTAATTTTAAAGTTTCTTTTTGATGCCACAGTGTAATGTAATGAAGAGTATACTACAACATACCTTCTCCAACTGGCAAAGAGGACATGCCAGTGATCTCCCCTGACTCGTTCATGTGTAGCCGGATGACCTCGGTGCCCTGTGGGAGGGCCGGGGAGGAGGAGGAGGGAGGGGCGGGGGTGGCCGGGGCTGTGGCAGGACAGTTGCCCTGTTTGTGCAGCACGAACTCATTGAGGTCGGTGAAGGAATCCTGGCACTGGCCACAGATAAACGTGTCCAAAGGCATGTTGGTGATGTCACTCGCTCGTTCTCACCATCAACGCTGGTGGCTGGTGGGGATCTAATATGTGAGGGGGGTGCAGAGGTGGTCAAGTTGGTGCAGGACTAAGGTTTATCCACTAGGAACACTGGTTTTCTCATGGCGTGATGGATTCTGTTGAGTGAAAGAGAATTTAGTTTGTTGGCTGTAATTGTGGGAAAAGGGCAGCACATAGACACGATGATTGTGCCGTGGTCATTTTGGGTAGGGAAAAAGCAACACAGACTGAATCTTCTGACTCTGACTGTCAGGGCCAACTCGCGCTGAGAGGGATACAACACCTCAGCAGAAAGACCGAGATACTCAATACAAATTTTGTCCCCAATCGGGAATCACAAATTGAGTCTCCAGCCTGCGACAGCAAAGCACCTGACCATTGCATGGTACCACAGACGCCACTAACAAAGCAAAAAACAAAAAAAAGAAAACAGAACTGTATAAACACCACAAGATTTGTAACCCTACACTTTTCACTGTCATGGCTGCCACTCTTTGCTCTCCAGGAAAACTTCGAAGCCAAGCATGCTCACCACGGACCATGCTATTATTACACCTAAATGAAAGACAAAACACCAGTCTAGTAAAAGCCGAAAGTGCACAGCACCTTTCCACTTTATCCTTCATTTGACTCAAATGGGGTAGCCTACTACATAAAGCACCAAAAGTACATCAGACAGCAGTCAGCAGATATTTCTCTTAAACTGTAAGTCTATGACTATGAGTAAAACAGACGAAAGATGGACCCTTCAGACATTCTCCTACTAGCACTAGTCCTACTGTTTTAGTAAGTTTTATGGCACTTCAACACAATAAAGTCATATAAGTGCCGGAGTTTAGAGGTATTACTAGGGAGTGACAAACTCGGAACCCTCTTCAAACCTGAGCGCTTGCATCATCAGAGGAAATCCACGATCCACACCATCAACATCATCTTTGCTTCCATCATCTCATCATCACTTCCCTTATCCCCACAGCTAGCTACATCAACATCATTTTATTACAGGTGTTACCATACTAGACACTTGAGAGAAGTATACAAAGAAAAGGAGGAGAGATTTTATAAGGACGATAGATGTTTCATAGGAAAGAAGGAACAAACCATACTAAAACTAAAGCACCTGCCAAACACCCATGGACGAAGCACAGCACAATGACACTGAGTCATTGTGCAAAGCATTTCTCTGATCAGGGCTGCAAATTTCTTGTTCTGATACTAAGTGTAAACACTTGTTTCGTTAAAGTAAAAGTTTTACGGTATTTCCAACACAATTAAATTATATAAGATTGAGTGCCGAAGATTTGAGGTGTTGCAAGATTTTAAGACGGCAACAAACATTATACATGGTAAAAGAAGGTTGAGAGATAAGTACAATAGATGTTTGATAGGAGAAATGAGCAAACCACTAGATCAACTAGAGTAAGATCTATGCTTCAAAAAAATTTCTAGGCCCAATTTTTGAATCAACATTTGATGCGCTACAAGTATACATACATGGAGGTCAAATAAAAACACACACACGCATTCATGTAGTATCAAAATTAAACTTTATTTTGTCAGCAACATACTATGGTGGGTCAAAAACGTGGTCCTGTAAATGCTGCCAGTACATGAGGTACATTTCGGACAAAGAACAAAAAGCTAATGAATGCAAGAAAACAAACCAGTGCATTTGGAAACTAAAGTCTCTAACCATTAAATATTGGGAGAGAATAAACATCAATAAAAAGTAGAAAAAGACAATGCAAGTAGGCTTCATACAGTGTTACTCCATACTACATGACAGGACAAAAGTAACAGACTTCACACTGAAGCACAAAAACATACCTTTTAATTTTAATCAAAAGTGTATGGGTTTAACGTCCCTTTCAACATAGACTAATAGTAGGTTATTTAAGAGGCAGGACCTCCGAATTTAACATCCGTCTCTGATAGGACTGAGTTGAATTGGTTGAGAGCCATGAAAACTTTACAAAACTACCCGATCTCGAAAACTCCCAGTCTGGGATTCAAACCAGGGCCATCCATTCTGTAGTATAGCATGATATTAACTGAGGTAACAGTAACAGAGGGCCCAAAAGGGGCAAACATCATCACTTTTCATAACCTTGATAGTTGTCAAGTTTGATTTTTCGAACACTTAAGAAAAATTTAAAGTTTTGTGACTACATTATGTACCTCCAAACATTATTTTAAACATCTTTTCGAGGACATCTGCACATATCATTTTTCTTCAGTATTTGAACAGGTGGGTGCCGAGAGAATTTGCCATTTGCTGACATCACATAAGCACACGTTATTAATATATTATATAACCAACATGTATTCAATACTTCAAACAGAAGCTCCTGAGTAATAAAATATGCTTGTTCCAACTTCAGTACCTCTACAAAACATTTATTGTAACAGTTACGTACCCGTAGTAATGTCACATCATTCACATGTTTTGATACTCTTCGTTTTAAGAAAGAAGTCACACGGCACTTTTAACAAAATAAGGCCATATAAGTGCTAAAGATTACATTTACAAAAATTCTCCCCACTCAAGAATTAAACATGGGTCTCCTACACGTGATGACGTTACAATAACAGCTACACCACAGATGCCAGTTGCGTAACAATTTTACAGCACTTCAAACAAATGGTCATATACAAGCACCTGAACATGAACACAAAGTCGTGAAGAAATTACAACATTTTCTGAACACAATGTAACTGGTGGATGTTCTATTCTTAGAAGATAGTCCCAGGGGTTATAATTAAGAACAAGAATATCTGACGACAGCGGTACCCACTGAAGAGTTCAGCAGTGTTACCGTAAAGTTACAATATTTTAGCAACCAGATCTACAGATGATCTGATCAACACTGTGTATAGAACTTCGAGACTCCATACAGTAACAATGGAAAACAAATAATAAGTACTCATACTTGTCAAAAGAAATTCTAGCTAAAATAATGAAAATTGGCTTCATATAATATAATGCATTTGATCATATAATATCTCTTGTTTCCCCAAAACACATAAAAATGAAAAGATTGTATAGGATAGGGTGAGAGAGAGTGAGAGAAGGAGTGAATGAGAGAGAGAGAGAGAGAGAGAGAGAGAGAGAGAGAGAGAGAGAGAGAGAGATACATCATTAGGTACAGTTCAACTGAAATTGAATGAATGCACTGAGAACGTAACTACATATGTAATACAGTGGAAACCATATATATATAACAGGCCCGGTAAAAACTGAAACTGGGATTTTTTAAATCCACGTTTTTTCCTACTCTTTGTCTCTATTAAAAGTTATCGGCAATAAAAAGGCCTCATCGGAGCTCAATCGGTTATAGCAGGGACAAAGGCTCGTTAAATATGGTGTGTGTGAGAGAGAGAGAGAGAGAGAGAGAGAGAGACGCAGTGAGGGAGCAAGCCCATGCAAGCCACACCACTGCAAGCACACACAGCAGGTAAAGCGAGAGAGGGCTGCGACGTGCTGCAGACTTCGATCTAGCCCTAAGCCTAACTACACCCATGAGTTATGTGTCATGCGCAGGCCATGGGAAACAACCCATGAATAAATACAGCTGGATTAGTCTACAAATGCTTACTTCCTTTGCATTTCTGATTTAACAGGACTTTTTCTCTGGTCTGGCAAGATCGTAGTTTTCAGCGGGCACTGCAGCGGAAAAATGGAAAAGCCGTGGCTCGGCCGAGGAATTTTGAAAAATTTTGCGGCATTATCAAACTTTCAGACGTAGAATTGTGAGCTGACAACGTTAGAATGACCTCCCTCTCACCGGAACCTAGAGCGCTCTTTTTTGGGGGAAACAAAATTGATCTAGATCTAGATTCTTGATTGTTTTATAACGGGGTACCCACTACGGCTGGATCGGGCCGATCGCCCGACTCGATCGCCTGAAACTGAAAACAAACATCGGCCGATCTTGTCCATGGTGGGAACCCTGTATTAATAAGATTTACGGAGCTCACAATTGCATACATGTACATATGAGCGCCAAGGGGCAGATGTCAACAGAGAGAACGGGGAATCAGGCTTACACTGCTCACCTCTCTAGCCTCAACAGTGCAAAGTCTGCTTCTACTACAAGGCACACCGGAAATAGCAGTTCACAAGAGAACGACAAACATACAAAAGAAGTAGAGGAAAAACGACGTTAGTAAGGATGAGGAAAGAAAAAGCAGCAGTTCCCCCCTGCTCCATATGTTATTCCGGCACAGAGTGAGCATGACATTGATCAACCAATAATTTACAATTCTTCTGTGCATAAAAGAAGAAAAAAATGCATAGAAGAAAAAAAAACATCCTTCGGGAATGGCCTAAAAACAATTCAGTCAGTAGCACTGCCTTCTATTTAGATTCTATTGTGCACGTACTAGTATAGGAGTACAGGCGAGACGAATTTGTCTTTAAGCAAAAATGGATACATTTTTTAAAGGAAAGAAAGCGTTGAAAACAAATGCCGCTGAACGCCAGCTTCGTTTTACCAAAAGCACACATGTGTTTGGCGGAAAACTGTTCTGTTAGAGCGTAGAGTCTATGTAATGTGGAACTTGACCACACCCGTAAATCAACGACGGTGGATGGGCATTTCTGTGTTTATGCCATCTTCACCTTCACCCAGGGCTTTTCCTTCTGGGCTGTTTCTAATTCTAATTGCGATCTCTACCTCTGACTTATGAATGTTGGGACCATTGTTGTTGTTGCTTGGTTGTGGTAGGGGTAGTCTATTATCTTCAAATAATTCTCCTACATATTCTACCCATCTTCCTACGACTTTTTCTTCTCAAACAACACAATTGTCTTTTTTGTCTTCAACGCTTCCTGACAATCAATTCAGTGACATACTATTAGCTCAAAGTGCCAGCTCACCTGATTTTGACATTACCGGTATAGTGTCTCATTTCTTTGGGTAACACTTTTGTTAGCATTTTATGTTGTGGGCTTGCATTTCTAAAAAATAGTACAGATTGTATGCTGCTAATTGCCGTTTTTTTTTTTTTTATGTACTTTCTATAGTGCTACTTCTCAGGTTATGATTAATTGGTACTAAATTGGTACTTATATATTTAAAGCTGTACAGAAAAAGAAGTTTGGACATGGTCACAATCTTTGCAGAATTTGGTCATTTTAGGCGTAAAATTCTGCGCAGAATTTTGAAATTTTCCATGCAGAAAACTACGATGTCAGTCTGGTCCCACCATCCCTGTTATATCAGGTTTCCACTGTTATTATTATAAATGTTTCTATCTTAGCACCGAAACAGGTAAGAATGACAATGCACAGGAAACATTTGAACGGAAACATCTTTCAATACTCTCATGGAAGTGAAAAAGAATCAACAAACAAAAATGCAACATTTTTTTTACACAAAAATAATCTTGAAGTCCTTCTACTTCAGGACAGTCAATGTGGCCAATACATTCAAATCTTCAAAAAAAGAACACTATAACATGCTACTTCATTCATCATTCCAACAAAGCAATTAGAACATTTTGAAATTCAACTTTTTCAAGTTTCTTGACCCACATTAGTTCTGATTTCATTCTTCAGTCAGCTATCCTGTCAATACTTGACCAATTCCTTGGGGAAAAAAACTGTATTGAATGTTGACTTTTAAAGATACCCGGATAAAAACAAAAACAAAATAATAAGCCACTATATTCGATCAAACCTTACTGTTGCTGGTTATCAAAAAAAATGTAAGGTGTCTGTAGTGCTGCTTATCAGGTTATGATTAATTGGTACTTAATTGGTACTTACAGTGGAGTCCACTTATAACGAGTCCGGAAAAAACGAGAAGTCTGTTATAAAGACCCTATTCTAAAACCCCGTTTTTTCCTCTTTTCCTTTGTAAATAAAATACTGCTATAGAGCGCAATCAGACAAACACACGAGTCGGTTATAGCGGAATATTGATGCTGCTGTGCGCAGTGCATGGGCCAATTATACATAATGTAAAACCTCGCCAGTTGACAAACTAGTAGGTGATCTAGCGAAACAAAGAATGGGGGAGCCCATTGCGTATCAACAATGAAGTATTGAAGGCCAGAGCGACTGAGTAGGGAGGGTGTGGCATGCACAGACAAACAGAATGCATCGCAGGATAGGCTAGCGTATGCCAAGTTTAGATTATCAAGGCCTACCATGCCTCTCACTTCTCCGATGCAGGGATGGAGAGGTCACAGCAATGTGATGGATGGAGTGAATGTGTGACGTGCGCAAGCTGACGGAATGCACCACAGGGTGTGGTGGGGTAGGGGGAAAACACAGCGGGTGAGTTAGCCCAGAGCCATTTCTTTCTGATCGCCAACGCCGAGCTGTCAGTCAACATCGTTAGATCTAGCGCTAGAGAAAGAAACCTGATTCGATTTTTGATCAAGTAAGACCCAGAGGTCATGTTGAAACAAAATCATCATCAGGGGAGACAGCAAAAGGAAATAAACAGAATACCAAACCCATAGACTAGGCCTACTTTACAGTTTCCCTTGAATTTATTACTGGATCCCTTATAGCGAGAATCCTGCTATAGCGGACATTTTGCTCCGGTCCCCTCCCTCTCGTTATAACAGGATTCCACTGTATTTAAAGCTGTACAGAAAAAGAAGTTTAGACATGGTCGCAATCTTAGCAGAACTTTTGCAGAATTTGGTCATTTTGGGGGTAAAATTCTGCGCAAAATTTTGAAATTTTCCATGCAGAAAACTACGATGTCAGTCTGGTCCCACCATCCCTGTTATATCAGGTTTCCACTGTTATTATTATAATAAATGTTTCTATCTTAGCACCAAAACAGGTAAGAATGCCAATACACACGAAACATTAGAACGGAAACATCTTTCAATACTCTCATGGAAGTGAAAAAGAATCAACAAACAAAAATGCAACATTTTTTTACACAAAAACAATCTTGAAGTCCTTCTTCAGGACAGTCAATGTGGTCAATACATTCAAATCTTAAAAAACAAAAACAACTATAACATGATACTTCATTCATCATTCCAACAAAGCAATTAGAACATTTTGAAATTCAACTTTTCAAGTTTCTTGACCCAAATTAGTTCAGATTTTATTCTTCATTTAGCTAACCTCTGTCAGTATTTGACCAATTCCTTGGGGAAAAAAAACTATATTGAAATATGTTGACTTTTAGATACCCGGATAAAAACAAAAAGGAAATAATAAGCCACTATATTTGATCAAACCTTACTAAAAAACCCCCACAATTTATAGTAAACAGCCAGGTTTTGCCAATTCAAGAAACACCTTACAAATACTGTATTTGCCATCCCACCTCACCACTCACAACTTGTAGATTTCAAGCAGATTGCATTTGACAAAGCCTGTGATCTGGCAGTAACATGTAATTTTCAATAAATGTATACCAGAACACACACACAAATGAACATTGAAAAAAAAAATTAGTCTTTAAATCAAAATGATCTTTTGCATTATAACAAAGTTCAAAAAAAATTTCAACTCACAGAACCTCTGACAATTACAATCCAATCTCTAAAAACACTGGTTTAATGGTAAAATAGAGAAAATTTTAGATAATAAGAAAAAAAAAAGCATTCTTCAATATTAATAACCACCCATACCCTTCTAAACGGTCAAAGACCAAAATGTGTTAAAGTTGAAAACTGTGTAAAGCAGAAGCAGTAATGAAACTATGAAAATACAATCAAACATAAGCAACCTCAACACTTACCCTAACTTACACATCACAGAAAGTTAAGAATTTAAACGTACAGTTGAGCACAGTTATCTCAAAACACATTGGGGATTGGACACATTACAAATAATATCTGTTCCAAACATCCATAGTTGGTAAGCGGATAAAAAAAAAAAGCTTCTATCCCTTATTTTGAGTTTGTTATGTGCCAGACAGTAGAAAGGCCAAATTTTACGCAAGACACTTTGGAACTACACTCTCTTGGAAGAAATAAAATAAAACATTGCCAACTATAGAGACAGATGATAAAGGGGAAAAGGACATCCTGATACTCTTTTCACATTGTACATTGTATATTAACAGTGCTATGAGTTTTAGCATGATGAATTATGAGTAAATTTTATGCTGTATATTTGGTAGTCAACTAAAAAATTAATGTAAGTGTATTAAAACTCAATAAAAGCTAAAAACTTTTTATAAAAATGGGATGAAAATACACAGGTGTAGCCAGTGGCACAAAACAAAGCGATAAAAAAAATTAACCAAAAAAAATCTGCCCTGAGCGCAGCAACAATAGTTTGTTGGGGACTCTGACGTTCATTGTGTGATAATGTTACAGTAACAAACAAAAAAGTTAATATAATAATGCAGCAGCAACTATCACTAACTACGTTTTTATGTATTATAATGACATGTGATATATTCAACTAATGAAGAAATACAGTATAAGTATAACTATAACACGGATAGCTCGAATTCGTCAGGACCTGCTTCAGTTGTCCAAGGGATACACCTGACCTTACAAAGATTCAAAGGAAAAAAAAAACAGACCCCAGTCACAGTTCGACGAATATGTGATTACATATGCGTGTTATAATATTGTGCATGAAAAACAGATCATGTAGTCCATGCCGGCTTTAAGCATGGTCATCGGGAGAAAGCATAAGCGTGCTTAATGTCGAAGCGTGCTTAGTGCGAAGTCGACATTGTCATAGAAAATTTCCTGAGTTCGAAAGTAGTGGACACGTAAAAGTGTGCGCTGTCATTTTTATCTGCCAAGGTAGTTTTTGTTCGTTTGTTTTGTGGTCGAATGGGAAAGGAAAACTTAATTTAGATGGCAAGTCACGATGCAGCACCCTTGGCCTACACACTGCCTGTGCGTACCACATTCATACCACCGCCTTAAAATTCATCCCACCTCATGATACATATCAAGATTATTGGATAGCGAGGGGCAAAGATGAAATCGCAGCCAGCTTCCCTTTCTCGTCTCCTCGACTCAGTATTTCTTTAGTCTGTGTGAAGCTTTGCCATAGGCTAGATACCATATCCATGCGCACGGCTATGTGCATCTCTCTGCCTGCCTCTCCATGCGTGTGTATATGTGTGTCTCCATCACTTGTGTTCTTTGTGTTTCTCTTTTACACACTAACTGCTGCAGTGTAGACTATTCGAACTTTGATGGGTCATCATGAAAATATAGACTGTCTAATAATACATGAAGCGTGTCTGAAACCAAAGCTACTGTGCTTAAAGGCGTGTAATTTATAGATAATAGCAAAAATTCGGTAAGAGCCGTTTAGCGTGCTTGAGTCCAAAACGTGTTTCATGCCGGCACAGACTGTATTAAAAATTAGAGATGGAGGTTAAACAGTACAAAAACTTTTAAATTTTTTAACCAAAGAATGTGAAAGTACCGTATTATATTAAATAATGCTTTATCCATTCACTGCCCCCTATGAATACTATGAAGATCCTAAAATGATTCATTTTTAGTTTCGCATTCTACCCTTTTCCCCTCACCATGGATGTCACAGACGTTAGCAAAATTTGCCAATTCTGGTGGCCTACAAAACATTACATGCAGGTTACGTCCTATCTCTCGGTGAATTTGGAGCAAAATTCAAAACTTTTTGCAATAATTTCATTTCCCTGTGAAGTACACCTTCCCTCTGAAATTCTGCATGAAAGAAAACCCTTGCCCCCC
>NW_004797643.1:42537-52505 GCF_000002075.1 Aplysia californica | reverse complement strand
CTGTTGACGGGCTCCAAACAGGCAGTCAGTGGTGTGGAGTTGTGATTTGCTAGTCCAGTGATGAGTGAGGTGGGGCACACGGTAGGCAGAGAGAGAGATGGTGCGGAAAGAGACGCGTTATGTGAACCACTCCAAAAAAGTTGTAGATCTATTCAGTAAAACATGACTATAGCAGCAACCGCTGTGCACAGCGGGACCTTACCGGAATCCCCCTTTTATTTCTCTATGCAAACTCAACGATATGTGCTCGGCTTTAACGGGGCACAGAAATGCCCGAACTTGAATACAGCAGGAGAGATCGAGCGAGCTCTATCTGTGGGGAAGTGGGTTGGGGAGCTGTAGGCGGGATCCAAACAGGCATCCAGGGGTGGGGCGTGTGATTGGCCAGTCCAGTAATGAGTAAGGTGAGGCAGGCAGCAGAGAGACGCGTTACATGAGCCACTCCAAAATTTAAAGTGAGTGATGTGCCTTAGCCTTGACGCTCAGTACCGTATAAAGAGCATTAGGCCATAGCCCTAGAGGCTAAGCCAAAAAGTAAAAGAAGAGGAGAGTGTGTAGTGTATAATTCCTGATTCATTGAATTGCGATCATTGATGCTCAGGCATACGCACACATCCACTTTACCAGTCCTACTATATAGGCCTACCAGTATGATAGACAGCACAAAAGCAAAAAGTCGAGGAAAAGATGGCTTCAAACTCAAACAAAGACGAAAAAGGAAATGCTTCTCACTCAAATTAAAATCCAAAATTATAATCAAAGGAGTTGACAAGAAAAGAAGACTAATCTAAAGCGCAAATTTGATTGATATATATGGAAGGGATGTAATCATGTGGATTTTTTTAAATTTTTCGGTAATTTCCCCTTTGTATTCCTACGGCAGGAACTCGCCTACAGCGGGATTTTTCTGCTGGAACCAAAAGTCCCCCTAGAGCCGTGTATTCTACTGTATCTAGAGATTCCTTAAAATCAGCATTACTCCCATGACTAAACACAATGCACCCCCCCCCCTTCCTAAAATTCCTGTGGAAATACTAAAAGTAAAAGTATGGTACTTAAAAGAAGAAATATTCCAAAGAATACATTATAATCAGTTAAATTAGCCAAGTTTAGAACAACTTGATTTTGATAAGTTGAACCACAAGAGTAAAAAATTCTCACACAAACAAATCTCAAACTTACATCATTTGACAATAAACTATCTTCATGAAAACAAAAAGGTCCGACATAGAGATTACACATCATCAACAATTTGTAAAAACGGCATGCTCCACCCAGCTGGGTTCATAAGATAACACTAATGTACAAGACAACACACATTTCACATGAACACGTGAAGTCTTCCACTGGAGTTGGCCCCGACCACAGCACACTCCAGCTGAGGATGGAACTCATTCAGGCTACAAACAGAGCCCAGGTAGTCTTCATTTTGCAAGGCTTTGATCAAAGTTCCATTGGTGTTGTAAATTTCAATCTCACGAGGCCGCCGCATGGAGCCCGTCACGAATACATCCTCCACGAAAGGATGCCATGTGGGTCGGAAGTTGGTGAGCCACCTCCCTGTCCAGTTGTTGTGGCGAATGCTTTTTGAAAGCTTCAGGCGTATTCCTTCCCCGACATCAGACACAACAATTGTATCATCGGAGGAACAGGACAGAATTTTGCCCCCATTTGGAGAGAAATAAGCACTGGAGATTGCTTTGGTGTGGTGCGACAAAGTCTGGAGTGGTTTGGGTGTCTTAGCGTTGATGTTACGAAGGTCCCACAAGTTGATCTTTGCCTCCACCCCAGCAGTGATGAAATAATGTTGATCGACTGGGTGAACGCTGACTGTTCGAAGGCTCTTTCTGCTGACGTTATACTCGTGCTCTGCAGAGCTTCCCGGCGTTCTAGTGTCCACCATTGAAACCATGCCGCTATACTGAGACACAAGCATTGTGTTGCCGTCATCGATGAAATCAAAATTGCGAAGCAAGTCATCGTTTTGTTCTGGTACTGAAAAAACTTCGTCAAACACGCCTTTTTCAAAGTCTCCACATCGGAGAGTGGCATCATAACTACACGAGAACAGCTTGTGATGACCTGGTTGGAAGAAGAGATGGCTGACTGGCTTAATGTGAGGTTTGAACACCAACACACTTTCAACATCATCTCTCCCACTACTCCCAACATTCCATAAACCAACATGGCCATACTTGTCACCAGCAGCGGTTAACAAACATGACGGCGATGGGTGCCATGATACAGAGAATACCCTGCCTGGCACAACTTTGGCAACTCTGTTTTCATTCATGCACACTTTGTTCAGTGACTTTGTCAGGGACGTAATGTTCGATGAGGCAGATTTCCCATCCAAAGTCTGTTTACAGATGACAGTCGAAAATGATGTAACATCTTTCTCTGTGATGTTTTCTGCTTTCGAAAAAATACAGTCTTTCATGGGTACAGGCCCGTCTGGCAGTCGTGGTTCGGCCACATTTTCTTCAACCGGCTCAGGCTCTGGCAAAGGAGTTCCCTTCGGATCAATACGACGAATTCTCATACTTTGCCTTCTGACAATCATCTCTGGCTCCTTCTTAATTCTTAGCCCTTTTTGAGTAGGAGTGTACTTTTTCTCAGGTTTGTTCAGTGCCGAGGCCTGAAGCTGTTTTTTGGCTTCATCCATTCCCAAGCTAGCAAAGAATTCCTCATTTGCTTTCATGTTCGCTTCACGCATACGAACATAGTCTAAAGATTCTTCATTTTCATCGTCTGAAATATCAGATTCATCTTCAGCAACCTTGACAAAACCGATATTATCCTTCTCTACCGTGCCACATTTGTCATGATCACTGTTTTTGAATGCCAGTTGATCAACATTATTCGTACTATCCGAATTCCTGCCGCTTACATTGGTCCTGATATTTTCTTTGCTTTCACTATCGAGAATACAACTGGATTTTTCCTGTACTTCAGAATTATACATACTCCAATCGACCTTCCGTCTTTTATTTAACAAACCTCTACCAAGTCTTGTTCCCACACCACCACCTTCACCTGCCAGTTCCGCTCTCGCTTTCTGAGAGACATCTCCGTGGATTTGGTAAAGTGGGCGTTTCGTGCTTCTAGATCTAGAACTCACACTTACAAAAGCCTTCTTGCCTTCCACTTCTCTCCTATCACGACTATCAAACATCCTGTCTCTGCCACTGCCAAATCCAGAACCAGGTGAGGTTGAAGTTGAAGACACTCGGTTACTACTACGACTACGAGAACGAGACAGAGGAAGATCTGATTCCCCTGCACTCGCAGCAAGGTTCACTTTATAGATTGGGACACTGACACCCTTCGCCTTCAGTTGAAACTTGAAGTTGGAGTCTCTCAGCCCTGAACCAGACCTGCTCCTGGTTTGCATTGCGGTAACAGAAATTCACTCGACACTTTGGTAAATGATGAGAACAAATTATTGTAAGCCACAGTAGTGTGTCTTCTTTCACTTTTCGGTCGAGAAAATGCGGAAGAAAAGTGTAAACACTAAACACTAGATGACTAAATAGATCTACTAACCAACAGCCGCGTATTATAAGGTAACAACGGGTATCCCGCGCCAAAGTTTCGTAACAAGTTTCATAACAAAAAAAAGTACGAAAGTTTCAGCCTCTCACAGCTCCTTACCGTGTAGAGCTGTTCGAGGAATTTCATGTTTACGAATTCTAGAATATAGTTTTCCACAATACATTGGGAAAGTACTAAGTACATGATAAATAAGCAACATTTTAAGACGAACGGTACTTACCAGGGTGGGAACAACACCAGATGAGGATTTTATCAAATACAAAATGGCTGCTTCGAAGAAAACCTAGGTATTCTCATCTCAATCACAATATCTCGCAAACTCCCGCATGGTTACGTTCCCCGCGGGAACTGGGAACAGGTCGAAGAACAACAACTGTGCACAAAACATGATAACGTGATAACGTATTGCTTGGATTATTTCCCTTTAAGTGAAACTGCTGAGCTCTTGAACTTTCCTAAATTCTTGATAATACATCATATATCCACGTTGAATGTTGGAATTTCTCTACTGATGTAAATACGCATACCAGTGGCAGTAATGTGGGTACGTGCGCTCAGGTTGTTGAGTAGGCTAGAAGCGGGAGAAGAGTGGGGCACTGACAGTCCCATGTTGTAAAAAGAGGAGGGTAGGACTGACTTCGATTTGGGGAACTAAAGGACTAATTTTTTTTAAATAACAAATTCTCATAGCCTACCTGAGAGAGTAGATGACTGCGAAGTTCTTTGCTTTTGGCGGCCACAGCATCAAATTCATTGTCCAGTCTGGTCAAGATCTCATTTTCCACTGACATCAGTATAAATCAAATCAGATGTTCCGGTGTCGTTGTGCTTCGGAGAGGGGTTTTGATTCTCTTCAGGACAGAAAACGACCGTTCGCATGCAACCTTTGACACAGGCAGGGTTAGTAGTAGCTTGAAAGCAACCTCAATGCCTTTGCAAGCATTAGTGAAGAGGTTCAACTTGAGTAGCACATTGACCTTGTAAAAGCAGAGTGGGCAAGCTTTGCATGAGATACATACATCATATATATATAACAGTGGAACTTGAAACATTTTGTGCGCTCAGTTCTAGTTCTAATTCACTGTCAATATCGCTGTCTTTCACCTCATTGTGGTCTGCAGCTGACTGCTTCGGCGATTTCCATTGTTCTCCAAGGCTTTGCAATTCTGTTCGCAACCCTTCAGCGGTGACGATATCGTCAAATCTCAGTAAGTACTTTTGCAGCTCTTCCATAGCCTCTGATGGGACTTCACCGAAGTTTCTTGGATGAAGAAGGGACTGATCAGCCAACGATCTAGGCACTGCAAATTTTTTAAAAATTTTGTTCAATGCTGTTAACAAGCGTGTCTACAATTCGATTGTAAACTTCAATACGATATTTCTTCATTGGGTCAGCTGTTGATGTAGCTTCGTCTGTACAGAATTCATCATCAATTCGTCTGCGTCGTCTTTGCCGTTTCAAGGGAAGCGACTCTTCCAGGAACGAATCTGTCCCGCTCTCCTTCAGTGCATCATTTACTTGATTTACCCTCTGAACAAACTTTGCTGCTGCCTTTTGAGGAGCTTCGAAGTCCGCCATGACTGCTTGGGTGTTGTCAGCAATAAGTACAGTGTTGAGGCTGGTGTTCACTTCAACAAACAGCTTCTGATGGGTTGTTGAAAGAACCAAACACCTTCCTTAAGGCAACATCTTCTGACCACTATCTGGTCTCACCAATGGCCCCCAAACGCTTCATAGTTGTCGAGTGCCTGCTGCAGATGTTGATCTGCTGATAAGACTTCCAGAAGAACTCTGCAATGTCGTTCATCGATGTAAATAGTGATGCACTGTTCACTACAGCACTTATTGTGGCCTCCGAAACAACAAAATTCAACACATGAGCGTGGTACCAAACATGGTTCTGCATTGGAGCTTTGCTTGAAAGCCTAGCATCTGCGTTGGTCGCGGCCGCGATTTTTACCTTTAAACAAAAAGACAAAACAACAAAGACACTTCATAACATATTAGGCATGTATCTTGATAAGTTTTAAGATGTCCAAGTGTATCTCTTTTCATGCGGAGAATATAACTTATATTATAAGTACTGTACATTACATTACGTACTACATGTAGCTCTATATTGCTGTGTATGTCTTTTGTTTTCCCCTCTTTTTTTGTGTTTTAATTTTTTGGTGTGTTAATTTTATTAAAAACTGTTCTGATGGTTTGTTTTTCTTTTTGTGTGTTTATACAGTGTAATGTCATTTAATTTAATGCTGTTCCTGCCCTTTAAAAAAAAGGGTTTTGTTAGAGCGTGTCTCCACCAAAACCGAATACTGACACTGGCACTGGCACGGCCCAATTGTGTGTGATTCCATAATTTACATGTAATATCCTGTGGGCGTATTTTTTCCTGAATTACACACGTTTAGGGTTAAAACAGCCAATCTTCGGATAGGTGGACAGGCGCCCTAATAATTTTTGTGGTTATTTATTGGTGCTGTTCTAATTTTGATTTCATTCTGTGGTGAAACCTTTATTTTTCACGTTTTTATACTTTGGGTGACTACAAATGATATTCTGAGTGCTTAAAACAGAGCACAAGAAATTCTGGGGCTTTAGATTGTTACCTCTATCAACATATTGATATATATATATATATATACGTCGTCACAGAGAGTTGAAACCTTGAAAATTAATGGCAACCTTTTTGGCAACTTTTGCCACTTTTTGTGGCAACTTTTGGACAAAAAATGGCAACAAACGCAGATGCAAGGAAAGGAGAGTATTGAATGAAACCTCTTTAGTGTCCCTGCATGTTTGCTGCACCGTCTGTTGCGTCTCCAACGCCTTGTTTGAGGTCAAGATTCAACCCTTGCATAACGTCCTAAACAATCTGCACAAGAGCTTCGCCGGTAGCTTCTTCGCACTTCACAATGCTCACCAATCTTTCTTGGATGTTGCCAGTTTTATTCACGTATCGAACGACAATGGAGCACTGGTCTTGAGTTGCTATGTCCTGTGTTGTGTCAATTTCCGCAGCAAACATGTCTGTTATGTCTTCCGAAATGGAGCAACAGATCTTATCCCGAATAACCGTAATGATAGACGGCACAGTAGTTTTGGACAAAAATGTAACAAATAAGCCTCTTGCCTGAACCGTTTGCCTTCTCATTTTTTGTCTTGCTGCCATGGACTACGCGAGAGAGATGACCAGCTGTGTATGAATCATATTTGTGTAGCAACTTAACAATTTCCAGGAAAATACCATGGTCAATTTCTGCATTGTCCAGAGTGTAGGCTGCCTCTTCCGTACTTCCTCTGTAGCTTAGTCCCGTCTTGCCTATGAGTCTACATCCATAACTCGATTCATCACTTGCCGTTTCTTTCTGACTTCATCACAGTAGTCCTTACCCAACCCGTCAGAAATGCTTGATTGTTTTTTATCAACCAGGTATGCTGTTGAGCATTGCAGATGCAAAGATGAACGTTCATGCTGTTCAATACGAGAATGTACATGTCGCCAGTCTTTCATCCCCCCAAGAAATGCGGATATGTCTGAAGTGGCAGAAAACACCGAGCAGACAGAACAGTGAAATGCATGGGAGTCTTTGTAGCAAAATAGCCACCATCTGTTAGAACCGTCTTCACGAATGAAATATCGTTGCACCACTCTAATATAATCTGTCTTCTGAAGGATGATGATACATGTATTCAAAATATTTCGGCATTTTGATGCACTTTCAGATAGTTCTTTTTCTTTCGATCGCGTTCCTTCTCCGCACCTCCTTTTCTTTTTTGTGGTTTGACTTAGATCTATCCCTTACTACTTATCCATTCAGGCCTACAAACAATGGTAGATACGAGTAGCCTACCAGTGCTGGAAAAAGCAATTATGATTCTTTTTCTACTCAACGTAAAAAAAACCCCTAGAAAGCAGACATAGACATTCGTACGTTTTAAAACGTTTTTTCTTCCGCCGAGGTTACAAGTAGATTTCTTAATTAAACGTTGAAGAAAAAGGAGTAGATATACACATGTACCGGTCTTATAAACACAGTAATCTGAAGACAATTTTTTTTTAACCAAGCGGCCCATTTTGTCCTTTCAGCACCGGCCAACTTTTCCTCTTCGGCACCGGCCCACTTTGTCCATTCGGCACCGGCCCAAGGGGCATTGCCCAAATGCCCATCATAGGCCAGTCCACACCTGAAAGGGACATAAAAGAGATGAAGCTCTCGTGGAACGAGCTTGGAAGGATGGCCCAGGACAGAAATAAATGGTCGGATTAAAGCACAGGGGGGCTATCTCGTAAAATGCTGTTTTGAGAAAATTGAAAGAAAAGTTTTTGCCCTTGCTCAATTTCTTTAAAAGACAAGGAGAGGTTTCTTTAGAATCAAACAAATATACACACCAATGAAATCAAACGTCCCCTATAGGTAGGGCAATGCCGATTTTGATGTAGGTCAAGATTTCTGGAAATCCCCGCTTGTCCTTAAAAGTGACCAAATGGAAGGAGCTTATATACATTGTATATGATGTGGCCTATACACTGCCAGGGGTGACAGGCATTGATGATGATAAATAGCAATACATGTAGTAATACATGTAATAGTAATAATAAAAACAATGAATATAATGTAATATGTAGGACCATAGCGCATATTCCATTTTACATAATTACCCCAATAGATCCAAGAACACTCAGAAACATTCTTGGCTTCCCGAGAAGCATACGCAGTGCAAGTAGCCCAGCACCCAAAACTCTACAAACTGACAATGTTATCTTTCAGTAATCAATAGCCAGGTCCCATTCCCATCAGAGTGAAGTGGGGGGAAATTCGAGTGGAGTGTCTTTTTCATGGTCACAACGTCCGACCCCTGACGAGATTCGAACCCTCGACCTTTCGGCGGGCTCAAAAGCCTAATTATACTAGATCTACTAGACCTGTGACGCTCACATACAATTTAGTTTAGCGTTCGATACGACGCGCTGCAACATGTGTGTAGCCTATGTGTTGATGGTGAGCGGTCGATATTTCCATACATTACTCCCGTCCAGATTTAGAAAGTATCAGTCAATCAGACAGCTGCCAACCACAGAGAAAGGTTTTTCTGACTCCAAATCTCCCAATTTGTTGACAATGGTGTTGGAAACCCGTTCCTCCAATAGAGAAAAAAGCCTAAAATTCCAGAGCCAAAAGAACACAGATTCCGTTGAAGAAATGCTCATGCAAATCCATCATCATTTTTTATTCTAACTTAAAAGCCAGATCATCAACAACGTGTTACTTTTCTGCTCGAAAGTTCTCAAAAATCTTATATCATTATCATGGTATTTTCCCGTCATCCGTCTGTTCCGAGTTCTCTTTACTATAATAGTAATAGTTCCATGTGTTTTCCCATGTGTACCTCAGCATCCTTTGCCTTTATTCACTAGCTGTTGTTAGAGCGGTGCATTCAGGACCTTTGCGTCGTTTCAGGTATAATGAGAATGGCAAATATATATGTCATGTCTATTTTTTTTAATGCAGGTGTTTTCATGTTCTCATACTCATAATTAAGATAATTTATTTAGGAGACGGGCTCTCCCACCGTGCCTGTCAGGGCCAACCCGGGCTGAGAGGGGTAGGCGATCCCAGCAGAAAAACCGAGACACTCGATAAGAATTTCTCCTCACTGAGGAATCGAACTTGGGTCTCCCGCTTGCGACAACGAAGCGACTAACCCTGACCCTCAGACGTGATTGTTTTTTTTCCTTCTACATTGCCTAGCCTTTGCATTATTTACAGACAAAGCCGCGCTAGACTGTCTCGCATAAATCACAAAATGATGTTACGTGTATTATAACTGATCGTGCACAATGAAATACTTCCATATCCTGTGGAGTACCCTTTTTGAGCCAAATGAAGGGGAAAAGGAGGCGTGAGGGGGGGGGGGGGGGGAGGTGCCGAGTACTCTCAATTGAACAGGGCTGATGTTTTGCTTTTAATTTTGGACACCATGGCTCCATGATGCAAACACTTAGCAGTAAAGTTTTCACAGACAACGGAGAGCGTCGGCCATGACAGTGAACGATCATGGGATACTAGTACTAGTCTATGGTTATCCCAACTGCCAACTGGAGAAGGCAGGGGTAAACAGTTAACCTCAGCTTTTATTTTAAATTTACTGCCAGCTCTTGATCAATGTGTTATCATCAGTTCCAGTGTCATTTTATCTAATAACATGCCCCGAAAATTGTTATAGTGTGTCTCCAATAGAACCGAGACAAGTAGATTTGAGAGACTCGTAATGTCATCAAAAAGACTCTGAGTTCAAGTTCAAGAGTGCCCGGTCAGGGATTCGATTCGAATCAAGTCCATCCGTTACGTAGTCCAGCTTCCAGCATGATACATTATGTACAAGCTGAGCTTCTGGAGCGCCCCCCCCC
>NW_004797643.1:33084-42386 GCF_000002075.1 Aplysia californica | reverse complement strand
GAAAGACAGACAGATAGATAGATAGATAGATAGATAGATAGATAGATAGATAGATAGATAGATAGACAGATAGATAGATAGATAGATAGATAGGGAGAGGGAGAGAGAGAAGAATATAAGAGTAAGAGACAGACAGACAGACAGACAGACAGACAGACAGACAGACAGACAGACTGACAGACAGACAGGCATCAACACGAACAACTATAACGCAAATTGGGAAAATAAAACGAGGAGCTCACGTGGTATATCAAAGCTCTGGTGCTTGAATATATTTATTGTCAATGTTAGAATGAGTAAATTGAAGACACGGTCTTATAGCAACATGTAACGACTTGGGACGCTCGCTGGATGCACGGACGATACAACCTACAACCAGCACGCACATACATACATGGTACATACGTCATTGTTATAACGAGCAGAACAAAATATGATGGGAGTTCTCTTACGTCAGCGAAGAGGGCAGGCTACTATTGCATGGAGATCTACTTCATCAAAATTATAAGCTCTCAGCTTATCTATTTTACTACTATTTTACTCTAACGCAAATAAAGGTCAAATATACAGTGAGTGGAGTCCACTCAAACTCAAACCAAAACCTGTGGGACTGCCGGATTTTCTTAGGTTTAGTGAGTTTTCATCTCAAAGAATTTGTTCAAACAGAAAATATCGGGGATTATATATATATTTTTTTCTTGTTCCTTTTTTGGTTGACTGCTGTTTTCGGATTAACTGTGTTCAGTTTAAGCGGACGCCACTGTATCTTCCTCAACACTATTAATATTAGGCTATTTAAGGGATGTGACCTCTAAGTTTAATTTTCATCTCCGAAAAGACTGAACCAAATAGGAAATTTGTGTAAACTGTTAAGTGCCTTTCCCGAGGACACAACGTCTGTCCACACACACCAGAAATCTTGAGTAGCTTCTGTTGGGACACATTATGATAGGAGAATTTCAAGATGAGCCAGATGGTAGATTAAATGAGAAAATGCAAGAGCTGTTCCAGTTATCATCCTATTTGTAAACAGATTTGGAAAAACATTAGTGGACGGGAGCGAAGAAATCATTTCAAGGACAGATGAAATCTTTTGTATGTAGAGAAGAAAGAATCTGACAAAGAGTTATGTCTTTATTTTCATGTGTCGCTTTTTCACATGGGTCAAGGGCACAACTAGAGTGTCTCTCGCGGTCAGTCTGGCTAGGATGAGATAGCAACCTGATCAAATAACAACTTTCTTTCTAATCTAGGTGGTTTAAAGCCCCCCATCAACACAATTTTGATAAAATAGGAGCTGGACTTCTGACCATGCCTGTTAGGACCAATCAGAGGGGGATACAGCATCCCAGCAGAAAGACCGAGATACTTGATGAAAATTCTTCCCACTCTGGAATTGAACTTGGGTTTCCAGCCTGCGGCAGCAAGAAGTGCGTAACCACAACACCACGGTTGAGAGATGAAAGCAGACAGATTATGTCCCTTTGACAGGCCACTATTATACATCTCACTACTACTGACCACACAGAAAATGCCTTGGTACCTTCTTTTAAACGGATAGACACAAACAGAATCTCCATCAAAAAGGCTCCCAAAAGGCATCAATTTGATACTTGACGTCTTTCCCAAAGACTACTCCAAGAGGTTGGCTGAACATGAATAATAAGGTCTTCACCTCTATATGGCCAATAAAGAACAAAGATTAGATGCTTTGAAAAAGTTTAGACCAATATTATAAGCTTTCACAATAAGTGACTAAATTATATTAATTAATTGAAAAACAGAGAATTTCAAAGCTAATTATCTTGAAAACCTTTCGCCCACTTGGAAACATATAGATTTATCCAAGGTACATTTAGATCTATTCAATGTACATCTATAGATCTATACATTGTAGGCCTACATCTATACAGATCTATGCACAGCACATCTATACAGACCTACAGATTGTACACCTATAGTTCTATAGGCCTACATTGTACATCCATATAATATATATATATATATAGATCTATAACATATGTAGATCTATATTTTATACATTGAAGATCTATATACAGTAGAACATGACCATAGTGGCATCCACTACAGCGGGACCATCCCTACAGCAGGACCTTACCGGAATCCCCCCCGTCCCCTTTTTTTTTTCTATGTTAACTCAATTACCTGTGCTCGGGTTTAGCGGGGCAAGGAAAAGCCCGCTCAAATACAGCGGGCGAGACCGCGCGAGCTCAGCTGGGGGTGGGGGGGAGGGGGGTTACGGGTGGGAGGCTGTAGGAAGGATCCAAACAAACAGGCAGTCAGCAGTGCGGCGTTGTGATTTGCCAGTCCAGTGATGAGAGAGGTTTGGCGGGTGGTAGAGAGAGATGGGGCCAAAAAGGAAAAGAAGAGGAGAGCGTGTAGTGTGTGATTCCTGATTCATTGAATTGCCATCGTTGATGCTCAAGCATACCCACACATCCACTTCACCAGTTCTACAGTAGGCCTACCAGTACAATAGATAGCACAAGCAACGAGACTGATGAAAAGACGACTTCCAACAAAGACAAAAGGAAATGCTTCTCACTTGAATTAAAGGCCGAGATAATCAACGAAGTTGAAGAGAATAGGAAGACTAATCTAAAGCGCAAATTTTATTGATTTGGAAGGGAGGTCATAATGTGGATTAATAATGTTTCTTCCAGAAACAAAAATCCCGCAATAGCTGTGTTCTACTGTATAAATCAGTACATTGTACATCTATAGGTCAATACATTGTAGATTTATATGAATCTATACATTGTATATCTAAATAGATCTATACATTGTAGATTTATATATAAATCTATAAATCTATACATTGTACATCTCTATAGATCTACACATTGTAGGAATTTATGGCGCACTCAGAAACAGGACTAGCCTGTTTGAGGAAATACAAATGAGAGTCAAATTTGACATAGACTCAAAGTAAAGGCAGGTTCCATGCTTTTGAGCATGATCATATTTCACGTTCATAATACATGTAAGTACAGGCGCTAGAATATCTTTACAACCATGACAACAACACTTTTGATAATTCTGTAATTTACACTTGCTTTCATGTAAGCAGCACTAGATTCCATCACAGGAAATGTTGCATGCATTCAGAACATTGGTCTAGTGACAAACATCGCAAACTTTTCTGATGCGGACATAAGTCATATATACCATGTAAGGACCAACTACCAGAGCAGGCTGAGCCACTAAAAGCATAAATAAATTTATTTGTCAGTTATATAAAATATGAAACACAGACATAACGACGAGCCATGCTGTAGGCCTACTGTAAAGCAACACAGTTGTTTGACACAGAAAACCTGCGTACAGAGAGCAGCATGTCAAAGAAACTACATGACTAAGACTTTGTACAGTACCGTAGCGAGTTTACATACAGATCTATCCACAAGTTGTTTACACAATAACATTCAGCTCCATCCACTCTCACAGTAACAGCTCTCTTCAATAAACTGAGCCTCGTAAATACTAGAATACGAAAAGAGAAAAATAATGACAAAGACACATTCTTTAGTTTTGCAACATTTTAAAAAAAATCCTCTGCCCATAATCCTTAAAAGAAAACAAACACTAGAGTTAGAACAGAGCAAAATAATGACAAAGACATATTCTTTAGCTTTATACATGATCAAAAACATTTTCCTGCCCACTATCCTCAAAATAAAAAGGGCCCCCAAAAAAGGAAACAAAAAAAAGACAAAAAAAAGGTACTAAACTGCAAATGGTAAACTTTAACCCTGATCTCACTGACCAACCCACATCAAATGGACCAATCGATACTGATATCTCACTGACCCCAGAAGACACAAACAGTCCATAATTTTTGTACACAAAGTAACGGTTGCATGTCAAGAAAAGAAAACATAGCAATCTACTGAGTAGAGAATCAACAAAATCCTGACATTTACACTTGCAGACAATTGTCACAACCGTCAGTGTCACATCACTGGCTTACTCTGAGATGGAAGGAAGTCATTTTGTACATGAGTTTGATTCTTTGTCAACAAGGAAACAAAATAAGCAGAGCAACACATAGAATTGCGGAGGGAGGGAGGGAGAGAGAGAGAGAGAGAGAGAGAGAGAGAGAGAGAGAGAGATGGTAAATGTATAGGTTCAATGCACCTATCAACACTGAGAGAGAGAGAGAGACAGAGAGACAGAGAGAGACAGAGAGTGAGAGAAAGAGATAGAGAGACACATAGACAGGCAGGGAAAAGGCAAGAGACAGAAAGACACTGAGACAGATAGACAGAGGCAAGTAATGATTAAAAATATTGCTGTAAAATTTCTGAATGGTTCAACATAACAAAGTAACTTTACTGTTGTTACTGGATAAGGCCCCGCACACATGTAAGTGAATGTGTCTGTGAAATCTGGTTTGTAACATGATAATGCTTGCAAATACAACAAAAGCAAAGGGAAATATTGCTCCCAATTCAGAAAAAAAAACCCTCTGCACTGTATCCATACTACGAACAGATAAAGAGTTCCACTCTAAAGAAAAACTGACATTGTCACATTTCTGAAAATTCTGATCTTCTGTAGCCCTTTCTGAAAGCAGAGAAAAAGAACGTGCTCATTCTGATGGGTACAAAACAACACATCCGCAGACACAAACACGATAAATTCTCTTAAAGGTACCAGATCATAATCCTCTGCACGACGAAAATCGAAAATTTTGTTGCAATGAGGAGCTTATGACTAGATCTAGAAACCTTTGGAAGGAGAGACAAAGAGTCAAACAGGGACTGTCTCTCCCAGCTCACATACATTCGCAGCTGATGGAAATGTCTGATGAAATAACTTTCCCACATGGAAATCAAACCTATCTCTTCTGCAAGTAATAGCGAAGAGGCTTCCCATTATACCACATGTGACAGTTTGAAATGTGTTTGGGTACTTGGATTGCCGAGTTATTTGTCTACTACTAAAAAAAAACAAAAGTTCCTCTTGTAATTTGGGACTTGAGGGACAGCCCAGTAAAGTGTGAGCTCAGGGACTGTCACAGTACAAGGACAACCAGGGTGTCAGTGACACACACACACTCACACAAACAAGCCAATACACACACACACACACCAGGCCTTCTGGAAACAGCTGGGATTGAGCAATATTAAAGAATCAATTGTTAATAACTTTTAGTTTTACAAAGACAATGAGGGAATGTTAGTAATGAGATTTTGTTGATTGCTGCAAGTGAGGTTTTTGTTTAAAAGTTCAGCTGCATTTCTGTCTGGGCCGTGACCTCCCACCTCTGAGAGACCTTGACCTACTTTGGTGGAACAGATGGCACAAAGACACCAAACGTGTCTCTCTGTCAGGACATAGTAGACGACAGTCCTGATGTTATGACACACTGTCACCGTGACCTATGACCCAATGAGGATGACAATACATGTGTACAATGGAGATGGTGGTGACAGAGTCATAACTATACAATAACACACAACCCTGACTTTCTCCTGGCAACATACACCTATAATCAGACAACATCCACCTTATGTTCACATAATGTCCACCCTTAAACTACACATCCATCCTATGTTCACACAACATCCACACGATGATTTTGTCCCACAGCCAGCCGTAATGCAGTGGGCAAAAATATATCAGAATGACAAGATATAGTCCCAGCCATGTGGGACACAAGCATGACCCCGTAAGGTCAAACTACGTCACCGTACAGTAGAATGCTCACTTTGTGTCTATGACGTCACAACAGCACAAAGTTTTAGCATGGATAGTCCTGACATAAATGTGACAAAACTGCGCCATGTAAGTAACACAATGCTGAGAAATTGGATCATTTCTCAGAAAAAAAAACCAACATGCGGACAGAAATTAACAAAGGAGTCAATTTCATTTCTCTATCCACAAAGAATTTGGTGAACATTTTTTTCCTTCTGATTAGAATTAACACATGAGACACAAACACCAAGAACTGCTGACACATCATCTGTTTATGTCTACCATCTCTCTGTGTCTATGATTTCTTTGAGTCTACATTTTACCTCTGTCTGTACAAAAAGTCTCCGATCTAACAATGTCCATGAGTTATCCATGTCTGTACAAACTGTCTCTGACATAATAATGTCCATGATTTATTTCTGTCTGTACAAATTGTCTACAAGGACCTGCTGAAGTCTGTCACAAAGTTGGAAGAAGAGAAGGGGCAGGCATGGGCGGAGAGGGTTGCCTATTTGACCGACTGGGTTATAACATGCTTGAGGTCCTGGGCTGCGTGTGACACAGCTATCACTTTGTTCACCATGTCCTGCACGGCTGGTACAGATGGGTATTGGAGGGCGGCTGTTTTCGTGGCGGTGACTGAGGCCTTCAGACAGTCACACAGGTTGTTGGCGCAGTGCATGATGCGAGTGCTGATGCTGTTGCTGATGAGGTTGCGGTGAATGCTGTCGCCGATGTACACCAGCTTGTGCGCCGACACAATGACAAACTTTCCATGGGATATAAATACATTGGGAGGCTGGTTGCTCCCCACCACACCGATGAAAGCGTCAATGGCATTGGCCAGCAGAGTGGAATGGGTGTTGATCTGGTCAGTGTAATAGGCCAGGACCTGACGATCGTTGGGGTCAAGAGGTTCCGGCTCGCCGGGTGTTTGGCTGGCCGAAGGAAGGATAAAGTTAGAAGCTTCCTCAGAACTTTCAACATTTACGGGAGTTTTCTGGTCCGATTCTGGAGATGTCGGCTCTGGCAAGTTATCTGAGTCGACACAACCCTCAGACTGAGCTGCTGCTGGGACTCTGTCCTCGGCAGAACTGTTGTTGAGTTCTCCCAAAGATGCCACATTTTCAGCAACAACCGGCTCGCCAGCGCCACTGTCTCTGACCGGCACCATGTCCACGTCTGCGTCATACACAGACAGACCAGCCAGGCGATTAGCCACATTACTCACACCTGTCTCCTCAACTTTGCTGTCCTCCTGTGAGTTCTTGTTGGTTGGGGTTCGAACCTCTTCCCCTGCCACAAGGCCATCTACAGAGTCTTCAGTATCGAGTCCTGTTGTCTTGGACTCGTCGGCGGGTGGTGGTGGCGGCGAGTCACGGGCGTCCAACTGTACGTAGTCGTATTCCTGGACACACTGCTCCATTACGTCCTTCAGGTCAGAGTCTGTGACCTCGGGAAGGTCGTCGCACTCGGCGTAGTCGTCTTTGTGCAACTCCGCCTTGATGTCGTACATAGACATTTTGGGTTTTGGGTACTGCACTGGCTGTGAGGATGAAGGCACGGAAGGGGAGTTGGGCTTCTCACTACCTGGAACGGCAGGAAGGGGGCGGTGCTGCATGTTCTTGGGCTTCACGTAACCAGACATGAGCCCTCCTCTCCCGCCACCTACCTCCCCAGCTTTTGGACCAATTGGAGGCTTAGACAACACTCCTGCTTTCTTGGAATCGACTCCAGGAGACTTTCGGAATATGAAGGAACTGTTGCCCTGGATGAAGGCAGAGACTTTCTTGACCTCTGGCATCAGGTCTTTGGCCACCAGCGCTATCTGTCCAAGGTCGTCAGACTTTGTCTTGTCCAGGGGCTCGGCCAGAAGAGAAACCTGCCACTTCATGTCTTCCAGGTTGGCGTAGGATCTCTTGACAAACTCCAGTGTGCTCTGTAGGGGGGACACCAGTTTGTTGAGGCGCATGGCCAGCTGCCGGTCAGCATACTTGGCCGCATTGGCCACCGCCCCGTGAGAGAAACTGACATAGTCGTGTAACGAGTTCTTGACAAGAGAACAAGACACTTTAATGTCGTACAGCGTCTTCTCTAGACTGGCGCGTGACCGCCATGAGCCATTGACAAAGCCAGCCAGGCGTCCGGTAGCTTTGTTGACGTCCTGTTGTCGTTTGACCAGAACCTCCAGGGCCGAGTCTACATCCAGGAGAAGCTCATCCCAGAGAGGAAGCTCCGACAGGTGCTGTTCAAGGTCAAGGCTGGAGGAGGAAAATCGTTGGTTCTCATCCGAAGAGTCAGATCTCATGGAGATAACGGAATCTCTGGTGACCTGTGGGGGGATGTCGTACACGCCTGAGGGGTCGTTGATGGCCGAGTTGGAGCCGTAGCCGGTCGACGTCATCGACTTCTTCAGGTTGATTTTGGGAGCGTTATTTTTGGGAACATCGTACAAGTCATCTAAGGCATGTTCCAGACTCTTACTACGCTTGATGTCCTTGACCCCGGGCGAGGGTTTGCAGTCAAATGAAGACTGAGAGGACTTCAGACCATCTGATGAATGTCTGGGTGTGGAAGACGATGGACGAGATTTGACGGGACTGTCGTAAAAACCCAGACCTGAATCTGTGGATAGCTGTTTGCGAGACTTCTCTCCGTCCTGTAAAGATGGTGGCACGTCGTAAGTTTCTGCCGGGAGGTCCATAGAGGAGCGGGCGGAGTCAGGAAGACTGGCAGAGTGGGAGAGCTGGGCGCTGCTGACGCCTGATGTGTTGGACAGGAGCGACTCGCTAGAGCACGCAGAGTGCAGGCTCATCTGAGAGGCTGGGTTGGCCTGGGACAGTGTGTGTGTCCGCGTGGGCGGAGTGTCGTAGGTTGCTTCCCCTGCCTCCAGCTGCTCGCTCGAGATAGCGGGCGACAGTGTGTCGTAGATCGGAGGTCCTTCTTCCGACAGGATTCTCTCCAGAGAAGACCGGTTACTCCCGGGCGGCGTCTCGTAGCAGTTCTCGCTGCAGTGCGAACCACTCCGTCTCCTCACTACGGTGGGCAGGCTCATGTTGCTGGCGCTGTGCTGCTGACTCAGGGACAGCTGACTCCCCGAACCGGCACCAGTCAGTAGGTTTGAACCCCCAGATTCTCGTGAGGCAGACGAGCGGTTGCTGTGTGGCGGAGTCCTCTCGCTAGAAGCGCGTTTGCTACTAGGGGGAGTGTCATAGAGGCCCCCAGCAGTCTCCGCCGAGCCACGTTTGCTGCTAGGGGGCGTGTCGTAGAGATCATCACCCAGTGAGGCAGCGCGAGAACCGCCGGAACTACGTAGTGAGTCACGTGACGGCCGCCGAGAGCTCAGGGCCCCGCCCCCACCACTGTCCACCGAGCCTCGGTTGACGGGCGGCACGTCATAGTCCTGCTGGCCCCGGCTGGGCTGGTCGTAGAGTTCCATCCCGCTCTGGGGAAGACACCAGGAGACAAGACCGTTACACACAAGATGAGGTAAGACAAAATATTAAAGTTTACTGACCCACGAAGGGAATTGTGGAGACTAAATCAATATTGGATGGAGAATGAATAAAGAGTGAAAG
>NW_004797643.1:28748-29950 GCF_000002075.1 Aplysia californica | reverse complement strand
AGAGACAGAGACAGACAGACAGACAGACAGACAGACAGACAGACAGACAGACAGACAGACAGACAAAGAAAGAATGAAAGACAGAAATAAAGAGATAGGTAGACAGAAAAGAGTAAGCGAGAATACAAAGTGTTTCTCCCGGCACAGAGCTAATGAGCTCCCAGTTATTCCACCAACATCACGTGACCAGCCTGAACATGGAAAGGTCTGGATGTAAAAAAACAAATGTATATTGACCAAAACCCGGGCAAACCCCTCCTGTCTATTGACTCTCCCCACACTACCACATCAGGGAAATCTACCACTGCTTTAACTCATTTAACGCGAGCGTCTCCCACACTTAGAAGACGCGCAGCTTTAGGGTACTTTACAGAAAGAAGTGCAACTTCATTTTAATTCATAAAAATTTTTCAATTTCATTTTCTCATCTGAAACTTACACCAAAAAAGACAGGCAATGACGAGCATACTGTGAAATACATAGTCAAATTTGTGTTTCTGTTTAGCTTTAATTAGAGTTTTACGGCGCTTGGGTCCCAATAAGTTGATATAAGTGCCTGAAGATTAGAGGCGTTACAAGAGTAACAACAAACACAAAAAAAGTAGGCGAAATAAGGACGACTGACGTTTGATAGAAAAGAAGGCTCAAACCACACCAGAGCACCCACCGACAACCAATTACATGCGAGTTACTGATTTGTGTATTTAGGTTCAAAATGTGCCGCAACATTGCCTTTGGTCATAGCTGATCAGACATTAACTATTGTGCGTCCGTTGTGTCGTGAAAGAGTTAAGGGCGAGAAATCCACACTAAGCCATCCCAAAATGTTCAGGTAATTTGCATGAAATCTTGACTTGCATTTTCCC
The DNA here is from genome assembly GCF_000002075.1 of Aplysia californica. NCBI lineage: Eukaryota > Metazoa > Mollusca > Gastropoda > Aplysiida > Aplysiidae > Aplysia > Aplysia californica. The sequence goes on along the minus strand of NW_004797643.1, from coordinate 29,084 downwards.
CATTCTCGAGCGGCATGTCACCCAGACACGTGACCCGCGTGACGTCAGTCAATGTCATGCAATGTCAGGGCTGTGTCGGGTCGTCTGATCGAATGACGTGTGATCTGTCTGTCCGGTCAGTCGTCTGATACTCCAGTAGCAGGTGAGTGCACGTGTTGGCGGACATCGTGAGGTGGGGAAAGATCAAGACGACAGGCTGTATTTCTCCATTCCATCTCTGTTTCTCTGTCTGTCTGTCGGTCTGTTTGGTCTCTGTCTCTGTCTCTGTCTCTGTCTCTGTCTCTGTCTCTCTCTCTCTCTCTCTCTCTCTCTCTCTCTCTCTCTCTCTCTCTCTCT
>NW_004797643.1:20058-21351 GCF_000002075.1 Aplysia californica | reverse complement strand
CCACACACACACACACACACACAAACAAACAAAAACAACTAAGACAGGCACACCGCTATGACATCAGCAGCACGTGCACACTCACGACTTCTCCCAGGTCGTTGGAAACACTCCCCGGTACACTACAGCACTCAAGTCGAGTTTTCGTTAGAGTTGAGTTTTACGGCACTTGCAACACAAATGGGACGCAAGTGCCAACGCTTAGAGGTATTATTGGAGAGTAAAAAGGAAAGAAAAATAGGAGAGAACTTGGACGATGGTGTTAGATAGAAAAGAAGTAGGAGACCACATGCACAAAAAAAGCACACGCCAACCACCCTCACACTATTACAGCACTGAACTATCGTCGTTATCGTGCAAATCAACCAAGTACCAGCACTAACTTTCCGGTACTCAACCTACAGAACTGAGCTATTTAACTTTCTGGTACAGTAAAGCAATGAGCGGCGAGCGGCACTGAGCGTATACTCCCCTATATAACTTGTCGGTAGAGTACAGCACTAAGCTATAATTCCCGGTACAGTGCAGCCAGCTATCATCATCACCATCCTTCTCTTCAAGCATCATCAAAAACTTTCCTGCCAGGGTCTGTGAGTGGCGCCAAGTGTGAGCAATTACTTTCAACAACTGTGACGCCAACATGGCTACGACTCACGGACACACGGACGGATACAGATGGGTGGACAAACGCTTTTCTCCAGGACACGACAGGAAGATAATCAGAAAACAATTAAGAGAGAAAAATATCCCACCACCATTCCCCCCACTCTTTTCCTTCTTTCTCTCATGACAGTCATTCCCTCTTCCTACTTTTTTCTAAAACGGTTTCATGTACCCCTTTTCACAGATTCCCAAAATTTCGGAGAAAAAAAACTTCCTTCAGTCCATAATCCTAAAATCATGAAACGTCCCATCCCTCATTACCATTTTCCTCCTTATTACTTCTTTAACTTACCTCTAGATATTTCCTTCATTTCCTCCGTTCCCTCCCTCCTTCCAGTCTTCCACCCAAAACTTCCACCCAGCTACTCAAGGCAACACTAATTGAGCGTCCGTTTTCCCCCTCTCCATAAACTGTCGATGTGTGTGTGTGTGAGTCTGTGAGCCTCTGAGAGAGAGAGAGAGAGAGAGAGAGAGAGAGAGAGAGAGAGAGAGAGAGACTGTGAGGCTGTTGTAGGTCTGAGGGGTTGAGAGGCTGTGGCTGGGAGTTTGTGAGGTTGCGAGTGCTGGTGAGGTGGGGGAGGACAGGTGAGTCCAAGGGACAGGTGTGTCGCTGAATTACCTGCCCTCCTT
>NW_004797643.1:18029-19112 GCF_000002075.1 Aplysia californica | reverse complement strand
CGGGAGCTTAGTTGGTTTCAGTAAAGAGAAGCACATCGACACGTGGCCATTTAGTGCATACAAAAAGACAGACAGACAGAAACAACAGAGGGGAAGTAAAAAAGTAGGACCTTCCAGCCACCCGCTCAGCCGAGAGCAATCGGAGACGGACCGTAAATGAGAGTGTGGCGGGAGGGGACAGGGAAGAGGAGGAATGGATGGTGGAAGGGTGGAGAGAAAGGGGAAGGGAGGAGGAGTAGGGGGAGGAAAGATGATGTAATTAATCCCTGCCTCAAAAACAACCATACAAGAGGCACACTGTGTGATTAACTCGTACCACTCCACTTTACCACATCGTCCATTAATTTCTAGCCCTTTCCCTCACGCCAGCAATCTGAAGCCATAAACATGCAGTAAACCTCCCCACACGCAGTCCATTTCCCCGACATAGCATTACGAGAACACACACGGTTGTTACAACACGCGCGATGACCGATGGGTCAATTTGAATAAATTGACCAACCCTTCCCATCATGCCTCGCTGACTTTGATGTCTGTTATTGTTGCCTGGCACTGTTCACCGGGTTACGACCGTTCCGCCGTTTACAATTTACGACCCCTTCCTCTCCTCCCACCCACCCTTTTCCCTCCCCACCCTCGACCCACCATCCACCGCCCCAGGGAGATATGGGAGGACATGGGGGAATAGCCAGCGGTTTTACCTCTATTGTCCACCAAACAATGGATTGTCTAATGTTGGAATAGCCAGCAGCTCCTGAGTAGAGACATGATTATTTTATCGATACCAGCACGTCATATTGTTTCCTCTTTGCATTCGTCTGTGGCCATTGGCGGTGCTCTTTATTTTCTTCTTCTGCTTCTTCTAGTTCTAGTTATGATATCTATAATATTGTGTAACTGATACGAGTTTTAGCGGGTGACATTCTTTTGCTTCTTCTTCCTCTTCTTTTTCTTCCTCCTCCTCTTCTTCCTCCTCCTCTTCTTCTCCCTCCTCCTCTTTCTCCTCCTCCTCCTTACGTTTCAGTGTTTTATAACAGACCAAAACATACACTTACTGACCTATCTGCATAAGTTACCACCTCT
>NW_004797643.1:15215-16368 GCF_000002075.1 Aplysia californica | reverse complement strand
CACACACACACACACACACACACACACACACACACACACACACACACACACACACACAAGTCGAAGAGGTAGGGACACAGGTGGAGACTTGAGGACGCAGCACGAGATAACGGTGACGTCATCAGTTCTGAGAACAAGGTCGCGTCTGCTCTGTGTGCAGACGACAGCTAACCCGGACACGTGAGTGGAGCAGAGGTCGTCGTGACGTCACACACAGATGTTAAGATATAATTATTATCTCACTGTACTAAAAACGTGCTCATAGACACACAATTGTCATTGTCAATATTGTTGTTGTTATTATTATTGTTTTGTTGCAGTTGTTGTTTACTTATGAAGATGTCGTTGTTGATATTGTTATTGATGCAGTGCTACTGCTGTTAATGTCGTTGTTATTTACTAAGGCTGGAGTTACCATTGTTGATGTTATTGCTATTGTTGTTGTTGTTGTTGTTGATGATGATGATAATGCTGTTGTTGTTGTTTTAAAATTGGTGTTTTTTAAAACTCATTATGAAGTTGTGATTGTTGAGGATGTTTTTAATGATGACAGTGTTGTTGGTGTTACATGTACTACTATTGTCGTCGTCGTCGTTATTTTTGTTTCTATTATTGTTGCTACTCTTCTTGTTATTGGGCTGAAATTTGACGGAAAGCAGCGGGATAACAGACTCATTTCAAATAGAACATACCAGGACCATAGACTAGAACATTTCTCACAGAACATTTCTCACAGAACATTTCTCATCTCATAGAACAGTTCTCACAGATCACATCAAGACGGCAGAGATACTGAACAGAAGAGACACGCAGTTTAACTAGAAGACCCCACCGAGGGGGCCCTTTACCACTTGTACAGACTTACCTTATGTCAACAACACATGAATGTACACACAAACAAAATCACATGACCTAGGACTTTGGGGAAAAAACAACCTAACGGTGCAGTACTTGGCGCAACTGATGTGACTGTGACAGTGCCAGAGAAATACTTGCATGCAGGATAGCTACATCACAGACAGATGGCTAGTCACACAGACGGACAGACAGGCGAACAGACACACAGATAGGCCGATACAGATATACAGCATAGTCCAGCTGGCAGATTCTCAAAGTAACCAACCTGTCTTCAAGACAACATTACCACCCCCCC
>NW_004797643.1:11847-12962 GCF_000002075.1 Aplysia californica | reverse complement strand
CGAGGTCAGCGGGAGACAACAAACACAGATGTGAGCGGCCGGCCTCCCCCCCAAGGCCGCCAGACGTGGGCACAAGGGGCGTTCACTCGCGGTGAAAATCTGGGGATTGGCGCGGGGATTACTTACACTTACACTAACAAGGTCAAAACTGATGGGTCAGACCCATGGCGACCTAAAGTAGTATGAACGCAGTGGTCAGGACCAAACTAATGGGTCAAACTGATGGGTTAGGCATAGTTGGCGTACGATTGATATGTGTTTTAAGGCGTTCGCAACTGGGCAAGGTCATCATAATTATGAGCGCACGGGACGCAAGTTAGTAGTTTTCACGGTAGTTCACAGCACGCCTTGGTTTTACCCTGTAAAGTCGGAATTGTTGAAGTTGAGTACTGGACACACGCACACTCTGTTGTTTGGTTGTGCTTTCTTTCGTTTTAGAAAGTTTTACGGCATTTACAACACAAATGGGTCATTCAAGGGAAGGAGTTCCGCAGAGGGCCGGTCAACCAACAACACCTAGATCTAACCCTAACCTTAACTTTAACCCTAATCCACACTTTTGTATAGTTTGCTCAGTGGACCTTGTCACGATAAGTGCAGGCCCTCTGCAGAACTCCTCCCCATTTAAGAGTCAACGATTAGAGCCATTACTACTAGAGAGTAACTTACAAAGAAAAGAAGAGATGAGAACGATAGATGTTTGAGTTGGACAGGATCGAAAAAGGGCACAAACCACATCAGAGCACCCACCCGCCAACCACCCACTGTCTCACCTGGCCTACCAGCGGCAGATAGAACACAGAGGATGAACGTGCCGGCTTGTGATGAGCCCCACGGGAAAATATTCCACAAAGTAGTGACGTCATAGCGGTCAGGGCAATAGCGATCACAAAACGACGACGATGATGACGACGAAGAGGAAGATAAGACCACAGAGACGATAATGGTGGTGGCAGAAAGGCACAGAGTGGCAATGTAACTGACCAGCTGAATGAACAAAGATAGAATTTACTCACAACTTGAGGGAAACTACTCAACACAAACTCCCCCTTCCCACATTCACCTTGCTTCCGAAAAACATAACAACCCCCAAAAAGCAATAACAAAATACAAAC
>NW_004797643.1:9890-11056 GCF_000002075.1 Aplysia californica | reverse complement strand
GAGAAAGGGTGAATAAAAGAGAGCGAGAGAGAGAGAGAAAGAGAGAGAGAAAGAGAGAGAGAGAGAGAGAGAGAGCGAGCGAGAGAGAGAGAGGGGGGGGGGAGAGGGATAAGAAGAGAGAAAGAAAAAAACAGTCTAACTCAACAAGTGCACAAGTGGAGAAGGTCCTCGTCTGACATTTCACACGACAGACCGAGGTCATAGGTCTCTCTCAACAAAACATCACACAGCAGAGTCCAGGGCTGCGTTCCGTTTCCCGGTGAGGAAAGCAACTCGCTAAGAAGTAGACAAAACAGTATGCAGCACTTTAAGCAGCTAGCTAAGCAGATTACAAACTAGTTCACGCTGCGGTGCCGCTTTCTGAGCAGCTGCAGTTTCAAGAAACTTTCGAGAGGAGAACTATTGCCCTTGGGATGTCCGACAAGTCAAGGTGACTAGGACGACTCTTTGTTTTACTCTTCCTTCGACACATGTTAGACATTCATGTTTTAGTTTTAGTAAACGTTTTAAGTTGCTTCCAACATAATGAGAACTTGTAAGTGCCAAAGAGTAGAGGAAATACAAAAGAGTAGCCTGCACAATTATACAGGAGGAAGAAAGGATATGCCAAAACCAAAAAAAACAATAGAAGTAGGGGGTTTGGGGGTAGGGGGTGAGGGTATACTTTACTCTTACGTGAGTAGTGCAATCATCACACATAATTTTCTTTCTTTCGGGAGGAGGTGAGGGAGGGTGAGGGGTGACGGGGACACTACAGGTCGGTAGTCTACTCGTACAGCATGCAAATATTGACCACTGACGTCATCGTGTGGACCTGGCTGGGGCGAGGATTAGTTGTCTGGAGAACAGGGCGGGATGGGGTGGGGATGTTAAGGGGGAGGAGAGGGGCTGTAAAGTTGGAAGGGAGGCTGACCTTTGGGCTATGATGACATAAAACCCCTTGTTTTTCTACATTCCTTCCTCTGTCGAGAGGACCTCTTACTTTTCTCTCCCTCTTTTTTTCTCTCTCTCAGTCGGTCTTCATCTCTGTCACTCTCTTTCTCTCTCTCTCTCTCTCTCTCTTTCTTTCTCTTTGCCTCTGTGCCTCTTACTCTCTTTACCCCTGTCTGCTTGTCTGTCTGTCTGTCTGTCTGTCTGTCTGTCTGTCTGTCTGTCTGTCTGTCTGT
>NW_004797643.1:4186-5895 GCF_000002075.1 Aplysia californica | reverse complement strand
CCCACACCCAAACTGCATTACTGCAACGGTCAAACACTGCATTACTGTAAACACCCATACTGAGCTACTGTAATACCCAGTGCACACACTGTCAACCGAATTCAGTCGAATTGAGTCAGGACCAGCCTGACTGTCCTCCATAGAGGGGCAAAAGCTACCATTGGGGCACGATTCAACCGAGTTCGATCGTGACCTTCAAAAACAAACGTTTCTGTTCTTCAAGGTCGCGAGTCGAACGATTGGATGCGCACGGAATGCAGTGATGGACAGCGTAGAATTGGAGACGCAGAAAGATAGAGATAAATCGAGAAAACTAGCGACATTTTCCCGTGTCTGAAGGATTCAAGAACTTCTCAACACAGCAACCGCGATATGTAACAGTCTATGACACTTGTAGCCGTTACGAAACGCAATGCTAGTGTTGCCAACGGTACAATTTGTGTTCAAATCACCGAGCGCTGGTCAAAGTTTTCTATTCTTTCTAAATTTAACACAACAGGGGGGAGGGGGGGGGGTCTATTCGTAGTGAGCACTGAAACTGTCATTAAGATAAGATAAGATTAGGTAAAATAAAATCTTATTGTCCATGTGGGACAATTTTTAATCGAAACGACCCGATCCGCTCCGATTCGGTCCGCCACGGACACCCGGTGTACCAGCCCTACTGTACTAGTGTATGACAGGACACCCAGGTGCGTGCACACATGCACACATACCAGGCCGGTGACATCACAGGGCCCGTGCAGGGTGCGCCACCTGGCAGGCGACATTCCCTGAGGTCCACGGACACAAAAACAGTCCACCCTAGCCTGGTCTGTGATTGCGCACTGTGGTCATGACGTGATTGACTGACCGGTTCTACGTCACTGAATATGTGGAATCTAGATCTAGATCTTTCCAATATTAACTGGCGCCTCTATAAATAAATTATTGATGATGATGATGATTATATTTCCCAAATGGCTACCATAGGAGAACAATAGACAAGCACATCGTCCCGACAATGGTCATTTAGTGCTCGAGAAATAAATCACTAAAGACACACAGAAACAGCATGATATGGAAAGAAAAGAAATAGTACCAATTAGTCGCGCCCTCCAACCACCTGTAAACTATCCTTCCAGATAAAAAAAACCCCACAAACCCATCCTCAGTCAATAAGAAATTCTCTCTGGCAACTCACGCTACAACCGTTTCATGCGACCTTTTACCCATAGATCTATAATGCACACAAGCTTTTTGTTTCAGTTTGAGACAACCCTCTGGATATTTACATAAACTGCTTGTCTCTATCTGAGACAACGCCACAATACTTCTACATGAACTGCCTGTCACTTTTAAAAAATTGAGCAAAGAGAAGCATATCGATGCAATAGCAGTCAAGAGGCACCGAGAAAAAGTAAGACAGACGGATAGAAATAACAGAAGGAAAGTAAAGAAGTAGAACCTATCAGTGGTACCCCCCAATCACCCACAGACAGAAACAACACGTGGAAAGTAAAGAAGTAGGACCTACCACCGGCACCCTCCAACCACCCGCTGTCTGTCTCTATTTGTGACAACTACTCTGGCTATCTTTTGAATTTGCAACAGACAAAGCCCCCTGGTGGCCTTTCATCATGAGATCGTAGGTTGGTGATCTGACTGCCACAGTAGATGCATGTTGACAGGCTAGCGTGAACAGACATGGAGAACGGGGGAGAAGGGGG
>NW_004797643.1:0-1508 GCF_000002075.1 Aplysia californica | reverse complement strand
GAGAGAGAGAGAGAGAGAGAGAGAGAGAGAGAGAACAAGAAAGAAGATGAGGATGAGTAGGCTACGACAGAAAAAAGACGAGCAGCAGCACAGACAGACAGACAGACAGACAGACAGACAGACAGACAGACAGACAGACAGAAAAACCTATGACGTCATGGTGTGGTGAGCAGAAGCCAGGTAGCGGCCGCGTTGTGTGACAGTTGGTAATAGGCCTGTCTGTCTGTCCCTGGTTTGCTGGTCCTAGCGTCTGTCCTCTTGTCGTCTGCTAGTTGTCTTGTCGTCTGCTACCGGCTTCACCGAGGAACGGCGCCTCTGACGTCATCGTCTAGCGTAATCGAGTATTGTACCATACACAACTAGATGAGGCGCAAAAACAATTCAAACCATAGTTTGTCCGTTTGAGTAAAAAGAAGCATATCGACACAATAACGGTCATTTAGTGCTGCGGAAAAGGTAAGAAAGACGGGCCGACAGAAACAACAGAGGGAAGTAAAGAAGTAGAACCTACAAGTGCGGCCTTTTGGCTAAGATCAAAGAGTAGTGTCTGTTCCCGACTTTCCCGCAGCCTTGAGCCCACTGGTAAGCGGGACGAACACTGCTGAAACTGAAGAGGGACGGAGAAATATGTCCCTCAATTAGATCCAGAAGATGGATTACCGTCCATTATTTTTATTTTTTTATTTAAAAGGACCTACCAGTGACTAGTGACACCCCTCAACCACTCGCAACAAAACTGTGAGTACCGATACCATGACCAGTAGCACAAGGACGAGATATTCGCGGACACAGTCGCCGTTCCCCGGTCCTCGTCCGCTCGCCGGTCACAGGGCCCGGAGAACTCATGTACCTGTCACTTCCGATAATGGCCTGTGACGTATGAGGGGGGAAACTGACCAATGAGAGGACAGACAGACATTCACAGGTGTCACTTCTGCTGCTGGTGTGTCGTGCATAAACTCTGTGTTACTTCACACCATTGGTGATATTGTTGTTGTTGTTGTCGTTGTTGCTGCTGCTGAGGCTGTTCTTGCTGCACAAACTCTGTGTTACTTTACACCATTGGTGATGTTTGTGAAGCTGTTGTTGTAGCTGCTGCTGTTCTCGTCGTCGTCGTCGTCGTCGTGGTTGTTGTTGTTATTGTTGCATAAGCTCCACATGTGCCGCTTGCATGTTATTGTTTCGTTCTCGTGGGTTCGAGGCGAGGCTATTAATAGATCATCCAAAAATGCTCCGGGGCCGGGCCTGAAGCCGATCAGAGCCAGAAGCCAACGGGCTCGATAGTTGAGGGTTTTTATTTGGTTAGAGTATTTATGCCCCCATCGACACACTTTAGTACTTTAGATCATTTTGGAGGGCAGCTTCCGACCCAGCCTGTCAGGGAAAGAAAAATAAGCAGGACCTACCAGTCGTGCCCCCCAACCACCCTCCAAGAGAGGAACAACAGGGACAGAGGGAGAAAACAAGTAGGACCTACCAGTGACAACCTCCAACCACACATACACACA
>NW_004797642.1:780567-781667 GCF_000002075.1 Aplysia californica | reverse complement strand
AGAGAGAGAGACAGAGAGAGAGACACACACACAGAGAGACAGAAAAAGAGAAAGAGAGAGAGAAAGGGAAAGAGAGACAGACAGAGAGAAAGAGAGAGAGAGAGAAAGAGGGAGAGAGAGAGCGAGAGAGAGAGAGAGACAGAGAGGAAAAGAACTGCCCCTCGTATACCCAGCTGTCACCACTAGACATGTTCATCTACAGCCTCTATGTTCCCTCAAAGCCCACAGCCCTTTGAAAAATAAACTACAGTCAGTTGGAGGCTTCAGCAAGTTGCACACTTACGCGAAGTCGCTCGATGCTACCCGATTCGGGGTTTTTGGGGTTTTAGTAGAGGTTTTACGGCGCTCGCAACTGCATAAGGTCATATGAAAGCCAGAAAATTAGAGGTGTTACAAGAGGGTAACAAACATAAAAAAAGAAGAGGAGATAAGGACGAAATATTTTTCATAGGAAAGAAGAAGCAAATCACACCAGAGCACCCGCTAACCACCCACCGATTTGGTGTAAGTTGTAGTAAAAGTTTGGTTTTAAAAAGTTTTAGTGAGAGTTGTACAGCACTTGCAACACAATTGGGTCGTATAAATGTCGAGGATTAGAGCCTTAAAGGTGTTGTGAGAGAACACCAATAATAGAAAAAAAAGGAGAGATAAGGACGACAGATCTTTGACAAGAAAGATGGAGCAAAACTCTTTCTAAATCTAAACTAAAACTGAACAATGGCCAAAATAGTTTTTTTTAATGAAAAATGAAAAGTAGTTCCCCGTCAATATATTGCGTCCGATAAAATCGAACCGACATTACTTAGACAAGAACAACCTGACCCGAAAGGAACTTGCTCGTGCAGCGATTCGACAAAATCGGACAAGCGTACACTCCACATTAGAGATACATACATACATGTAATATGCCTATGAGTCACCGAGTAGGTGTGAGTATCAGTTCGCATACACACACGCACGCACGCGCACACACACACACACACACACACACACACACACACACACACACACACGCACAATCACACACTCACTCACACACACACACACAAACACGCACACACACACAAACACACACTCACACAGACACACTCACACACACA
>NW_004797642.1:777015-778665 GCF_000002075.1 Aplysia californica | reverse complement strand
TTATATATAATATATATATGTTATTGTCTCAGTCCCAGGTTCAGTTTGGTAAGAGTTTTTACGGCGCTTCCGACTGCTTTCAGTTTTTAGTAAGAAGAGTTTTACGGCACTTGCAACCCAATAACGTAATAATAGGAGTGCCAAAGACTAGAGGTGTCACAAGAGAGTAACAAACACACAAAACAGAAGTAGGAGAGATAAGGACGATAGATTTCCATAGGAAAGAAGGAGCAAACCACATCAGAGCACCCACTAACCACCCTTGTTCACACAGTTATATATTTTTTCTCTCTCTCTCTCAGTCTCAGGTTCAGTTTGGTAAGAGTTTTACACAGAGGCGTTCTGGGACAAAATAAAAGTGTAATTTATTTTGTTTGTTTTAGTAAGAGTTTTACAGCACTCGCAACACAATAAGGTCACATAAGTGCCGAAGATTAGAGGTGTTACAAGAGAGAAACAAACATAAAAAGAAGAAGGGGAGATAAGGACGATAGATGTTTGACAGGAAAGAAGAAGCAAACCACACCAGAGCACCCGCCAACCACCCATTTTTGTAAGAGTTTTACGGCGCTCGCAGCTGCATAAGGTCATATGAGCGTCAGAAGATTAGAAGTGTTCCAAGAGAGTAACAAACATAAAAAAGAAGAAGGGGAGATAAGGACGATAGATGTCTCATAGGAAAGAAGAATCAAACTATTTGAATCAGCACATTCATAAAGACTGAAGTGTGAATATTTATCATCATGATCCAGAGGACGTTAGAAAAAGGAGCCACAAGCATAAATGTCACATAAAACACACGGTTTGTTCCGTTTTAGTAAGTGTTTCACGGCACTTGCAACACAATAAGGTCATATGTCATATAAGTGCCGAAGATTAGAGGTGTTACAAGATAGTAACAAACACACAAAACAGAAGGAGGAGAGATAAGGACGATAGATTTCTATAGGGAAGAAGGAGCAAGCCACACCAAAGCACCCGCCAACCACCCTTGTTCACACAGTTATATTTTTTTCCTCTGAGTCTCAGGTTCAGTTTGGTAAGAGTTTTACGGCGCTTCCGGATGCTTTTCGATTTAGTAAGTGTTTCACGGCACTTGCAACACAATAAGGTCATACTATACGTGTCGAATATAAGAGGCGTCACAGGAGGGTAGCCAACACAAAAAAGAAGGAAGAGAGAGAGATAAGGACGATAGACATTTTCAGTCGGTAGGAAATTTAGAATTTTGCCCGGGTGGCGGCCGAAGCCTACTCTTATCGATTTTCAGATTCACTTGACTGAAGATAAATTTCACAGAAACGATTCCAGGAAGTGCATAAGCAGACATCTAGCCCACATGTTTGAAATATAATTATCATTATTTGCATCTCTTAGTTTTAGTTTGGCTTTACATCATTATTTAAATCTCTTAGTTTGAGTTCGGTAAGAGCTTTACGGCGCTCGCAACTGCTTAAATAAATAGTCAGGATAAATGAGCGCGGGGGACATAAACGTTGGTTGTTTGTACGGCAGTTCACAGCACGGCTTGGTTTGATTTCATGAGTCATTCAGTTTTATTGTTTCATTTTCATTTTGTTTTTGTTGTTTTTTTCAGTTTGATAAGAGTTTAACGGCACTGAGAACAACAGAGAGAGAGAGAGAGAGAGA
>NW_004797642.1:773977-774873 GCF_000002075.1 Aplysia californica | reverse complement strand
GTGTGGGGGTGTGCGGGTGTGTGTGTGGTGACGAGAGGGTGTGGGGGTGTGGTAATGAGAGGGTTAACTAGGCCCGGATCTGTGCATCTGGCGGGTGGGGATTACGGGTGGATTGTACTCCAGACAGGTTGAGAAATGTTTATGATGGGTGGTGTTGTTGCTGTTGTTGTTTGTTGTTTCCGTTTGTTGATGCTGTTTAGGTGGTGGTGGTGGTGGTGGTGATAGCCTTAGTGACTGTTTGTTGTTGATTTTAGTGTTGTTGTTGTTGTTGTTGTTGTTGTCGTTGTTGTTGCTGTTTGTTGTTGTCGTTGTTGGTGGCGTTTGTTGTTGTTGTTCTTGTGGTGGTGATGATGGTGGCCTTTGTGGCGGTTTGTTGTTGAGGTTGTTGTTGTTGTCGTTGTTGTGGTGGTGGTTGTTGCTGCTGTTGTATGATTATTAAGACACTTGAACGACAAATAGGTCATATCAGTGCTGAAATCAGAGGCGTTACTAGAGAGTAACATACAAAGGAAAGAAGGAGGAGAGATAAAGATGACAGACTTTTTTTTGCTTTGATAAGAGTTTTACGGCACTTGCAAAACAATAGGGTCATATAGGTGCCGAAGATTAGAGGTGTTACAAGAGAGTAATAAACATAAAAGAGAAGGAGGAGAGATAAGGACGGTAGATGTTTGATAGGAAAGAAGAAGCAAACCACACCAGAGCACCCGCCAACCACCCACTGACAGATGTTTGATAGGAAAGGGGAAAAAAGTAGGAAATACCATGCAGTGACACCCTCCAACCACTTGTTAAAAACCGTTATTCGCAGAAAGGAGGAAAGAGGAAGTGCAACGAGAGAGAAACGATAAAGAGTGAAAGAGGGGGAGGGAGGGAGGGAGAGAGAGAGAGAGAGA
>NW_004797642.1:771857-773342 GCF_000002075.1 Aplysia californica | reverse complement strand
TAGATAGATAGATAGATAGATAGATAGATAGATAGATAGATAGATAGATAGATAGGGAGAGAGAAAGAAGGAGAAAGAGATAGAGTCAGAGATAAAGAGAAGAAGACATAAAAGAGAAGGAAAAGAAGAAAGAGAGAGAAAGATTTTAAAAAAGTTTATTTCCACCATAAAATAGCCCTCCCCACTTACGAATCGAACCCGAATCTTCTGCACACATCACCAAAGAGCCTAACCTAACCATTTCATCACAGTATTCGTTTTAGTAAAAAAAAAAAAATTACGGCATTTGCAACACAAATAGGTCACATTACTGCCGTAGATTAGAGGTGTTACTAGAGAGTGACAATATACGAAGAAAAGAAGGAGAGATAAGGACGATAGATGTTAGATAGGAACGAAGGAGGAGAGATAAGGACGATAGGATGTTAGATAGGAAAGGAGGAGGAGAGATAAGGGCGATAGATGTTAGATAGGAAAGAAGGAGGAGGGATAAGGGCGATAGATGTTTGATAGGAAAGAAGGAGGAGAGAGATAAGGACGATGGATGTTAGATAGGAAAGAGGGAAGAGAGATAAGGACGATATATGTTAGATAGGAAAGAGGGAAGAGAGATAAGGACGATATATGTTAGATATAAGGAAAAAAAGAGCAAACCACAACAGCGCATCTGCCAACCACCCATAAGGAGGAGACATAAGGACGACAGATGTCATTTAGAAAGGAAGATAATATATATGTTTGATAGTAAAAAACGAATAAACCACACAAGAGCACCCGCCAACCACCCACAAGAAGGAGAGATAAGAGTGACAGATGTTTATTAGAAAGGAAGATATGTTTGATAGGAAAGAAGGAGCAGACTACAGTGGAGTACCCGCCAACCACCCACACGAAGGAGAGATAAGGATGATAGATGTTGGATAGGAAAGATAGATGTTGGATAGGAAAGATAGATGTTGGATAGGAAAGATAGATGTTGGATAGGAAAGATAGATGTTGGATAGGAAAGGAAGATACATGGGAAAAGAAGATAGTTGTTTGATAGGAAAAGAAGACAGATGGGAATAGAAGATACTTGTTTGGTAATCGATAGGAAAGAAGGAGCAAACCATACCAGAGCACCTGCCAACCAACCACACGAAGGAGAGATAAGGAAGATAGCAGTTGGATAGGAAAGGAAGATATATGGGAAAAGAAGATTGTTGTCTGATAGAAAAAGAAGATAGACGTTTGACAGGACAGGAAATGGGAAAGGAAGATATATCTTTGATCATTGATAGGAGAGAAGGAGCAAACCCCACTAGAGCACCCGCCAGCCGCCCACCATCACAGAATCCACAGACACAGAAAATGGACGGCGTGTCAGGCCAGCAATTCCCGGGGGGATCATTTACACGGGCCTGATCGCTCGGTGATCATTTCACGGGACTCTATGTGATAATACGCTCTCTCTCTCTCTCTCTCTCTCTCTCTCTCTCTCTCTCT
>NW_004797642.1:769292-770906 GCF_000002075.1 Aplysia californica | reverse complement strand
ACCCCCATCTCTCTCACAAGTTTATTTCCACCTATAACCACCAGACGGCGGCCCCTTTGATGTGCGACAACTACAAAGAAGGCACCGCGGTGCCGCCGCCGACATCAAAGGGCCGCACACAAAGGGGGACAACCACAGCCTGTTCCGACGTTCAGGCCGCGCAAATCTCCGCCAATGAGACGTTCTGACTGGGACAATACACGCCGTCATTATGTCTGTCCCACAGACTGGAGGAGGGAGGAGAATATCCCAGACCGGAACCTGCCATGGACGCTCTTAGACTTGATTTATGATATCCATAGACTTATATTATTATAAAATCCTGTTCTGGGTACTGTCATGGCCGAACATAGAACTGTAATTACAGTATCCTAGATAGACCGTAAACTGACATGGCCGCCCATAGACTTGATTTATAATATCCTAGACCGAAACCTGCCATGGACGCTCTTGGACTTGATTTATGATATCCATAGACTTACATTATTACAATATCCTGGACTGGGTACTGTCATGGCCGCCCTTAGAATTGTAATAACAATATCTTAGACAGGAAACTATCATGGCCTCCCACAGACTAGATTTATAATATTCTAGACCGAAAACTGTCATGGCTGCCCATAGACTTAATTTCTAATATTCTATTAGACTGGTCACTGCCATGGCGACCACTTGCATCATGGATCATAATCATAAACTATTGAAGCTAACCGGCAAATTTTGCTCGTGAGTTCGTTTGTTTAGTTTGTTTGTTTGTTTGTTTGTTTGTTTGTTTAGTTTGTTTGCTTGCTTGTTTGCTTGCATGTTTACTTGTGGGGGGGGTAACTGATTCCTATGTCTGTTTTTAGTTAGAGCTTCACGGCACTTGCAACACAATTATGTCATATAAGAGTCAAAGATTAGAGGTGTTACTAGACAGCAGCAAGCAAAGAAGAAAAGAAGGAGAAGATATTAGACAGTAGATGCTTTCTTTAGGAAAGAAGGAGCGAAGCGCACCAGAGCAACCACCCACCCAGGATAATGTTTAGTGTTGGGAATGAAGGAGCATACGACAGCAGAGCACCCGCCAACCACCCACCCATGATAAATGAAGGAGCAAACGACAACAGAGCACCCGCCAACCACCCACCCATCCACGATAGATGTTTGATAGGAAAGGAGAAGCAAACCACACCAGAGCATCCGCCGACCGCCCCAGTATCGGAGACAATCGCACGATGCAATTTCCCATCAATTAAATAATACATATCGGTCGGAAAGGGCATGGCGGGTCAGACAATATTATGCAAACCACGGCAGAGCACCTGCCAACCACCCATCAATGATTAATGAAGGAGCAAACTACAGCAAAACACCCGCCAACCACCCACTCAGGATAAAAGTTTGGTAAGAATGAAAGAGCACACCACGACAGAACACCCGCCGACCGCCCCAGTATCGGAGACAATTGCACGATACAATTTCCCACCAATTAAATAATGCATATCGGTCGGAAAGGGCATGGCGGGTCAGACAATATTATGATTGACACGCTAATGGGTCTGGCATTCCGGGGTGACGTCATGCGCTGGGGGAATGGCGGAGGAAACCTTTTAGTTCATGTCGTAAAGGAGA
>NW_004797642.1:763594-764715 GCF_000002075.1 Aplysia californica | reverse complement strand
GTACGTGTGTGTGTACGTGTGTTTGTGAGTGTTAAGGGGGAGGGGGGAGGGGGGAGGGCGTTGTCAGCTTCAGCTTTAGTTTTAGTAAGAGTTTTACGGCGCTTGCAACACGAATCGAAGAATAAAGGTGTTACGATAAGCGGGTAACATACAAGAAAAGAATGGGGCGGGGTGAAGAATATTCTTTATTCTTCTCGCGGATGTGGTGTGAGGCGTGCTGACAAAAGGAGTTACTTCTCACAATCCACAAAGGCAGATACTGGCCAAGAATCGACACTAGGGACATATTTCTAGGTTTTCTAGTGATGTAATATTCGTTAAATACGTAATGCCCTTTGCTATTCCCTACTTACAAATTGTAAAAACCTAACCTACAAGCAAGATAATGTTTCTAGTTTCAGAGGGCTCAAATCCGAGAAGTTTCTCATTTTGTCAGCGCGCGCTTCACAGATGAGAGATGTTTATGGGAAACTAGGACCAATCCATACAACAAGGAGGACAGATAAGGCCGATAGATGTTTTAGGTTTTTTTAAAGTTTTAGTAGAGGTTTTACGACGCTCGCAACTGCATAAGGTCATATGAGCGCCAGAAGATCAGAGGTGTTACAAGAGAGTAACAAACATAAACAAGAAGAAGGGGAGAAAAGGACGATAGATGTTTGATAGGAAAGAAGAAGCAAACCACACCAAAGCACCCGCCAACCACCCAATTATAGGAAAGTAAGACCAATCCATACAACACGGAGGAGAGATAAGACTGATAGATGTTTGATAGGAAGCAAGGAGCAGACCACACCAAAACACCCGCCAACCACACACATTACACATGAAGGAGAGATTATAAGGATGACAGACGTCAGAAAGGAAAGAGAGAAGATGTCGTGAACCAAAACAGAGCACCCGCCAAACACCCTGAAGGAGGAGAGATAAGGACGAAAGACGTTTGACAGGAAAGAAAGAAGGAGCAAACCATATTAGAGCACCCGCCAACCGCTCACCCACAAATGGAAGCTCTTTGATTAAAGTCTTGGAAATGAAGTCAGATGTCCCTAGGCTGCTAATGAAGGAAATGTTGGGTTAGGTTCTCTGTATGTGTGTGTGTGTGTGTGTGTGTGTGTGTG
>NW_004797642.1:757235-759582 GCF_000002075.1 Aplysia californica | reverse complement strand
AGAGAGAGAGAGAGAGAGAGAGAGAGAGAGAGAGAGAGAGAGAGACAGGGTATCTATCAGCCTCTGTGTTTTGTCAATCACTCATCTATCGATCTGTGACTTGGGCAAGACCTTGGTAGCTAGGGGGTAGATGGTACAGACAGACAGACAGACAGACAGACAGACAGACAGACAGACAGACAGACAGACAGACAGACAGACATACAGACCGATAGATAGATAGATAGATAGATAAATAGATAGATAGACGGACGGAAAGACATATAAATAGACAAGCAAAAAGAGAGTGAGAAATAGAGAGAGAGACGGAGGGCGACATAATGAAAGATAAATAGAGAGTGAGGGAGATTTTTTAAAAAGATAAAGCGACAGACAGAAAGACGGACAGACAGACAGACCGACAAGCAGACACATAGACGAACAAACAGTCTCTATGAGCCACCCATGTTTTGTCAATCACCGATCTATCGATCTATCGATCTGTGACTTGGGTAGGACCCCGGTAACCTTGGGGGTAGATGGTCCAGACAGACAGACAGACGGATATATAGACATACAGACAGACAGACAGACAAACGGATAGACAGACAGACAGACGGACGGGTATATAGACATACAGACACACAGACGGATAGACAAACGGACACACAGACAAACAAACAGAGTCTCTATGAGCCCACCCATGTTTTGTCAATCACCGATCTATTGATCTATCGATCTGTGACTTGGGGGTGGATTGTACAGACAGACAGACAGACAGACAGACAGACAGACAGACAGACAGACAGACAGACAGACAGACAGACAGACAGAGTGTCTATGAGCCCCCCATGTTTTGTAAATCACAGTTCTATCGATCTAATTTTGGTAGAGGTTTTACGGCGCTCGCAACTGCATAAGGTCATATATAAATGCCGAAGATTAGAGGTGTTACAAGAGAGTAACAAACATAAAAAAGAAGAAAGAGAAATAAGGACGATAGATGTTTGATAGGAGAGAAGAAGCAAACCACACCAGAGCACCCGCCAACCACCCACCGATCTATCGATCTATCGACCTGTGACTTGTGTAGGATCCTGCCAACCTTGAGGGTAGATGGTCCAGAAAACACAACCACTTGGAGCTTTTGTCTCTACTGGTGCTAATGCTCTGTTGTGGGTTAAGCGCTTGGATGTGGCGGGCGGTTTGAGGGTGGCACTAGTGGTTCCTACTTAATTCTGTTCTTTCCTTCTGTTGTTTTTTGTCTAAGAGTGTGGGTGGTTGGAGGGTGGCACTTGTGGCCCCTTCTTCTGTTCTTTCCCTCTTGTTTTTCTGTGTAAGTGTGTGGTTGGTTGGAGGGTGTCACTAGTTGGCTCTACTTTTTTTCTTTCCCTGTGTTGCTTTGTCTAAGTGTGTCTTTCTGTTGCTTTCTGTCTCAGAATGGGGTTGGTTGGAGGGTGTCACTGGTGGTTCCTACTTAATTCTGTTCTTTCTTTCTGTTGTTTTTTTTTCTGCATAAGCGTGTGGGTGGTTGGAGGGTGGCACCTGTGGTCCCTTCTTCTGTGCTTTCCCTCTGTTTCTCTTTGTTTCCCTCTGCTGTTTCTGTCTAAGTGTGTCTTTTTGTTGCTTTCTATCTAAGTTTGTGGGCGGTAGGAGGGTGTCACTGGTAGCTCCTACTTATTTCTGTTCTTTCCCTCAGTGTGTGGGTGGTTGGAGGGTGGCACTTGTGGCCCCTTCTTCTGTTCTTTCCCTGTTTCCCTCAGTTGTTTCCCTCAGTTGTTTCCCTCAGTTGTTTCCCTCAGTTGTTTCCCTCAGTTGTTTCCCTCAGTTGTTTCCCTCAGTTGTTTCTAAGAGCGTCTTTCTGTTGTTTTCTATCTAAGTGTGTGGGTGGTTGGAGGGTGTCACTAGTTGGTCCTACTTCTCTACACTACCTCTTTTGTTTCTAAGTGTCTTTCTATTGTTTTTTATTTTTGTGTTTGTTTTTTGCGTCAACGTTTGGGTGGTTGGAGGGTGTAACTAGTTGGGTCCTACTTCTGTTCTTTCCCTCTGTTGTTTCCGTCTGAGTGGGTGGTTGGAGGGTACCACTGGTTGGCCCTATTTTTTTTTCTTTCCCTCTGTTGTGGGTTAAGTGCTTTGATGAGGCGGGCGGTTGGAGGGTGGCTCTTGTAGCTCCTACGTAATTCTGTTCTTTCCCTCTGTTGTTTTTCTGTCTCGGTGAGTGGGTGGTTGGAGGGTGTCACTAGTAGGTCCTACTTCTTTACATTCCCTCTGTTGTTTCTGTCTCAGTGAGTGGGTGGTTGGAGGGTGTCACTAGTAGGTCCTACTTCTGTTCTTTCTCTCTGCTGTTTCCCCTTGTGTGGCCAGGGTG
>NW_004797642.1:750596-753264 GCF_000002075.1 Aplysia californica | reverse complement strand
GGGGGAGGGGGAGGTTTGGAGGAGGGGGAGGTCGAGATTCACAATATATCATTATATCTGACACCAAGCAGAAAATTTGACAAGTCTAGAGTAAGCAAGTGTAAGTGTAAGGGAATGTGTTTAACGCCCTTTTCAGCACTACTACGTTATTCAAGAGGTGGCAGTCTCCTAATTTAACGTCCGTCTCCGATAGAACCCAGCCAAACGTGTGGAGAACCTTGAACTTGAACACCCTACAAACCGACCATGATTCAACATTGCCTAGTCTGGGATTCGAACGGGGGTCAGACGCGCCACAGTCCAGTATGATACCAACTGAGCTAACAGAGCGCTCTCGCAAAGTCTAGCGGGAGAGTTTGTTTGTTTTTTGGGGGTCTTTTTTGGAGGGGGGGGTGTAAGTGTTTTACGGCGCTCGCAACTGCATAAGGTCATTTGAGCGCGCGGGACATATTAAACATTATCTATTGGTAGGAAATTTTGAATTTTGCCCGGGTGGCGGCCGAAGCCTACTCTTATCGATTTTAGACCACCAAGGGATCTTTAACGAGCGAGAGGAGCTCTACCAACTAGATATTTAGTTTCAGTAAGAGTTTTACGGCACTTCCGACACAATAAAGCCATATAAGTGCTGAGGATTTCAGGAGTTACAAGAGAGTAACTTACACAAAAAAGAAGGAGGGGAGCAGATAAGTACGATAGATGTTTGATAGAAAAGAAGGAGCAAATCACACCAGAGCACCCGCCAACCACCAACACAACTAGATGTGTGGTACTTCACGTAAACAGCGCACATCACAATGTTCTAATTGTCACCAACAAACTTAAATATCATATTCCAAAAACCAAACACTGTTCCTATTTTCACAAATAAATATCATTCTAAAACCGAACAATGTTCCTATTTTCGCAAATAAGTATCGTTCTGAAACTGAACAATTCTATTTTCACAAAAAGTACCATTCTAAACCGAACAATCTTCTTATTTCCAAAACCGAAAAAAAAATCCCGTTTCCACGAACAAATATTCTAGAACTTTAATGGTTTTCCTTAAAAAAAATAAAAAATGTTTAAATAAAAAACAGAGAGTTCTATTTTCCCAAATAGATACCATTCTATCATCGAAAAATTCTATTTTCACGAACAAATATCATTCTAATCTAAAGCCAAACAACCCTCCTATATTCAAGTACAAAAAGTTTTCTCACACCCAAAATTCTCCTATTTTCACAAACAAATATCGTTGTAATCTAAAGCCCGAACAACCCTCCCATTTCCAAGTACAAAAAAGTTTTCTAAACCCGAAAATACTCCTACTTTTACGAACAGATACTACTCAGAAACCAAACGATCATCCTGTTTTCATGAGAAAAAAATATTTTACAGTATAAACAATAAATTCTAAATCCAAGCAAATATCATTCTAAAACCAAGCAACCTTCCTGTTTGTAATTATTAACAGTGTAAATTCTAAAACCGAGCAAATATCACTCGACAACCGAACAGTCCTCTTACTTTCACGACAACTAATACTATTTTAAAAAACGAACAATTCTTCAATTTTCACAAACATTAATATCATTATAAAACCAAACAACCTTGCTATTTTCACATTCAAACGGTATTCTCAAACCGAATAATTTTGTGATCTTCACAAGCAAACGCTATTATTTTAAAACCGAATACTTTTTTTTAGGTTAGATTTAAGTAAAATAAAGCACATCGTCAAAATGACGGTCCCTTAATGCTGGCGAAAAGTAATACCGACAGACAGAAACAACAGAGGGAAAGAAGAACAGAAGTAGGACCTACCAGCGGCACTCTCCAACCACCCACACAGACAGAACAGAAGTAGGACCAACCAGTGACACCCTCCAACAACCCACACAGACGTACAGAAACAACTTAGCGCCCATATGACCTTATGCAGTTGCGAGAGCCGTAAAACTCTTACTAAAACAGAAAAAAAAAACCTTAGGGAAAGAACAAATTAGTAAGACCTACCAGCGACACCCTCCAACCACCCACAAAGACAGACAGAATTAAACCACTTAAGGAAAGATCAGACTAGTTAGACCTGCCAGCGACACCATCCGACCACCCACACAAACAGACAGAATTAAACAACTTAGGGAAAGAACAGACTAGTTAGACCTGCCAGCGACACCATCCAACCACCCCGGTAACGCGACCTCGGATCACAGACACATGTAGATGGATCAACAACTTACGACAAAGTCCAGACTCAACGCACTCAGGAAGGACAATAATATGGCACACTCACACCACCGGGGTACGAAGCACTCTCACGCATGCACGCACGCACGCTACAGCAAGCAAGCAAGCAATCAAGCAAGCAAGCACCACTGCACACGTTACTCGCGTGAGCTGACTGACTGAAATGCTGAGAGAGCGAGAGGGAGGGAGAGAGGTGACAGGGAGAGGGAGAGAGAGAGGGAGGGATGGGGTCGAGAGAGAGGGAGAGAGGTGTAGAGCGGTGATGGTAGTGTATACTTCACTCACGGGCACAACACGCGCACTCGGGCACTGTGGGCTAGGGGGTGTGAGGGGGGAGAGGAGGAGGGGGGGGGGGGATGTCACTTTAGTTGTTTGAGTATAATAATAAATAGCATTTGTATAGCGCATATCCCCGCTCAACAGCAGGCTCTAT
>NW_004797642.1:741700-748032 GCF_000002075.1 Aplysia californica | reverse complement strand
ATATATATAACGTATGTGCAGTATCATATCACACCAATATAGAACAGTTTTACTAGCATGCCATTGGTGAACGTCACTGGACTTGAGGATAGCTACCGTCAATAATCAGTAATCAATTATCAATAATCAATATCGTATGAAACTTTAGGTAGGCGCTGCTAGATGACAACTGAGTGTGTTTATTTCACTAAAGATACAAAAATGGTCATTTATACCATTACCCGTTACAAGACAACCACCTGTACAAGACAACCACCTGTACAAGACAATCACCTGGCTAAAACAACCACCTGTACAAAACAACCACCTGTACAAGACAATCACCTGTACAAGACAATCACCTGGCTAAAACAACCACCTGTACAAGACAACCACCTGGACCACCTGTACAAGACAATCACCTGTATAAGACAATCACCTGTACAAGACAATCACCTGGCTAAAACAACCACCTGTACAAGACAACCACCTGGCTAAAACAACCACCTGTACAAGACAATCACCTGTACAAGACAACCACCTGGCTAAAACAACCACCTGTACAAGACAATCACCTGTACAAGACAATCACCTGGCTAAAACAACCACCGGAACAAGACAACCACCTGTACAAGACAATCACCTGGCTAAGACAACCACCTGTACAAGACAATCACCTGTACAAGACAACCATCTGGCTAAGACAACCACCTGTACAAGACAACCACCTGTACAAGACAACCACCTGGCTAAAACAACCACCTGTACAAGACAATCACCTGTACAAGACAATCACCTGGCTAAAACAACCACCTGTACAAGACAACCACCTGGACCACCTGTACAAGACAATCACCTGTATAAGACAATCACCTGTACAAGACAATCACCTGGCTAAAACAACCACCTGTACAAGACAACCACCTGGCTAAAACAACCACCTGTACAAGACAATCACCTGTACAAGACAATCACCTGGCTAAAACAACCACCGGAACAAGACAACCACCTGTACAAGACAATCACCTGGCTAAGACAACCACCTGTACAAGACAATCACCTGTACAAGACAACCATCTGGCTAAGACAACCACCTGTACAAGACAACCACCTGTACAAGACAACCACCTGGCTAAAACAACCACCTGTACAAGACAACCACCTGTACAAGACAAACCACCTGAACAAGACAACCACTTGTAAGACAACCACCTGTACAAGACAACCACCTGCCCGTGACAACCACCTGTCCAAAACAACCACCTGTACAAGACAACCACCTGTAAAAGACAACCACTTCCCACTTCCACCCATGTGTGTTTTTTCTGCGTTACAATGGCACCGTGACCCGAGTTCAATACCCGAGTGGGGAGAAAATCAATAATTTTTTTAATCGAGGAGCTCGGAATTTCTGCAGGGATGATATATCCCTCTCAGCCCATGTTGGCCCTGACAGGCAGGGTCGGAATCCCATCTCTTAAATAATTTAATTGTGACGATAGGCGCCTAATAACACCTACATTTGTGAGGCGCGCTGACAAACTGAGTCACTTCTCGCAATCCATTTTGGCCAAAAATCGACACATCAAATTTGTAGATTTTACATTAACGTGACTTTCTTTTGTGTTAAATAGGTCTTGTATTTTCATTTCCTGTAATAAATTGCACAAACCAAACCCGTAAATTTGACGTATATGTCCGTATCCATGAGGCTAAAAACGAAAAATTGACTCATTTTGTCAGAGTGCCTCAAATTTTTAAAAAAAAACAGAGAGAAAGAGAGAGAAAGAGAGAGAAAGAGAGAGAAAGAGAGAAAAAGAGAAGAAGAGAAAATCTTGTGGACTTACCCCAAATACTTCAGATCTTTAGCGTCGACAGCCATTGTGTTAAGGTTCCTTGTGAGACGAACACCACAGGGACTGGTAAATCCACGGAAAGGAGGAAGAAGAGATGATTCTGTCGCGAGCTTCCCAGAATTTGTCGGGAACACAAAACGGTTTGCGACAATCCCCCAGCTGTTGTCAGTGTGCGACGAGAAATGACGAGATTTGATCTGCGCTGCGACTTCCGAAGCTATGGAGCCCCTGAGGGCAGTGTTTGCGCTGTAAGCTGCGCGACTGATGGACAGCATGAAGCAGACGGACTCTCTCGAAGGAGCGACAACTGACAGACGCACTCACTCAGATATTCTGACACACCTGAAAATGAAACAATAGAAATGTAGATAGAAAACTCTGACACATTTGTAATCTAAATAGCCACATAATTGGACAAAATAGATATATATATATATGTAGTTAGAAAATCCTTACACATCAGTAATCTAAATAGCCACATTATTGGAAAAAATATATATGTAGTCTAAAAATTCTTACACATTAGTAATCTAAGTAGTCACATAATTGGAAAATTTTGACACACCAGAAAAATGCAAAAATAGACACATATATATGCGCTTAGAAAATTCTAACACACCTGAAAAATATCTATAGCCACCTAGTTGGAAAATTCCGACACATCAGAAAATGCAAAAATAGACATTAGACATGTACAAAATCAAACACACCTGAAAAAATCTAAATAGCGACATAGTTAGAAAATTCGGACTCACCTGAAAATAAAAACAATAGACATTAATAGTGTCAGTGCTAATCAAATTCAGACATATAAGTCAGAAACTTAATGAATTGGGTTAACCCTTTGTCCCCCAAATTTTTTTTACACCATCATAATAGCCTTTCTCATCCTGTACCAGGGTATAGGAGGCGAACAGACACTTTCCAGGGGGCCCTCGTGGCCTAGAGGTTAAGGTGTTGGCCTCTCATTCAAAGGTCACAGGTTCGAATCCATGTAGCAACCAAAACCTTTTCTCTAAAATTGTCTCCTTTCACCTCCTCTAGCAATGTTCTGTCGTCTGCTTTCATCTCCTCTTTCTGGCCCCACCCCTTTACATCCTTTGCCCTCTCCTCTGGGCTCCTTATTTTTTCTGCAGTTTTTTCTACAGCTACTCTTTGGCTCCTTCTTACTGCTGTCTTTCAGCCACACCCCTGATCTTCTGGTAGGAAAGATCTACACCTAGCCTTCTCGGACAATGGCAAAAAAGCTCAGAGGTTCCGTGTACAAGTTGCGCACGTTAAAAATCCCTCGGTGGTCTAAAATCGATGAGAGTAGGCTTCGGCTGCCACCCGGGAAAAATTCAAAAATTTCCTATCAACTGAGAAAGCTTAATATCATGTGTCCTGTGCACTCAATGACCTTATGCAGTTGCAAGCGCCGTAAAACACTTACACAATTTTTTAAAAATAACAAACACTTTCCACCTTTTTCTATCCTGGGCTACCAAAATTTTTTCCCACGCTTGGGCGGAATTTAATTTTGGTCCGTCAAAACGGAACAGAGGGTCATTTACATACATAGCGGGCTATGTTTCCTCACCAAGTTAAATTAAAGCAGAGTTTTATACTTCATTAAAAAGGGAAATGAATACAAAATCAGATTTTAAAAATTGCTGGGCCAATATAATATATATCAATCAAATTGTAATTCGTGGAGGTGATACAAAGCACACTGAAAACAAACAGCACCATAAAAATGTCAAAAATTTGCAAATCCACAACAAAGTGGAAATAAAGATTACTAGAAAAATGTTTTTTTATGAGAGTCATTTATTCAAACTAAACTACATTCTCTTCTGAATGTGCATGTGTGTGTGTGTGTCACTATTCATTGTAAAAAAAATAATACTTCATAGAATTTATAGCTGTTTTCGTTCAATCAGCTGAGCTTGGAAATTGCTTTTTTACAATACAGCCACAAACCGGAGCAATGCTCAATATAAAAACAGCTCTTTTTTTTTAAGACTATCAACAAACTTTTACAAACCAATTGAACACTAGACCTCTGCTGGGAGAAAATTTAACAGCTTCGTACAGAATACTTGTCACACCATGAATTTACTGGGTCATTTTCTGTGTTTATTTGGAAGTAAACTATCGCATCTTTATCATTCGGTGTCACCGAACACTCAGAGATAAAGGGTTGATTTTATTGGTAAAACCATCACCTTTTCCCTTCAATTTAAAAAAAAAAAAATTGTGAATTTGTTTCCTTGGTCGGATCTCCCACTGGATTTATTCACTTATTTCGTACATCATGGACAAGATGCGAGGCAATTTTAAAGCCCTGATTTTTAGGTTAAAAACTCTTCTTTTTTTTTAAATATAAGAACTTGTGTTTTACGGTGCTCACAACTGCATGAGCACGCAGGACACACCTCTAACATTTTCATTTGGTAGGAAATTTTGAATTTTGCGCGGGTGGCGGTTGAAGCCTACTGTTATTGATTTCGGACCATCAAGGGATCTTTAACGTGCACGCATACGGGACCTCCGAGATTTTTCGCCCTTGTCCGAGTAGGCTAGGTGTAGATCTTTCCTACCAGAAGATCAGGGGTGAGGCTGAAAGACAGCAGTAAGAAGGAGCCAAGGGCAATAGTTTACTTTCTCACGTT
Organism: Aplysia californica; assembly: GCF_000002075.1. Lineage (NCBI taxonomy): Eukaryota > Metazoa > Mollusca > Gastropoda > Aplysiida > Aplysiidae > Aplysia > Aplysia californica. Next base: position 743,543 of record NW_004797642.1, on the reverse strand, counting down.
TAATTCCGGCCGCGCCTTGATTCTAGATTTAGACGAAACTTTATGCATCCCCGTCTGGATATTCAAGCCTGGAACTGGAGTTAATCTATACCATGACAATTCCATCATTTGTAGTTAGCCTAGATCTAGAATCTGCTTTAGGCCTTCCGTACTGATTTTGATGGCCAAATTGAGTATAATATTCATTGAGTTCAGAGTGGTCGCTCGTTATGGAAGTCCTCCACGAAATTAAACGCGAGAAAGTAAACAATTACCGAGCCAAGGAGTAGCAGTACAGAAAGGCTGCAGAAAGAGTCATGAGCCCAGAGGAGGGCTAGATCTAGAAAATGACAATAGTAAGAATTAGGAAAGAAAAAGCAGCAGTTCCCTGTCGCAGATCAGGCACAGTTATGAAGCGTGACATGGTGAATCAGCCCATTTACAATTCTACTATGCTTGAACCAGAAATGTCCCCCCTTTGAGAATGGCCTAAAGTAAGACACTACAGACGAGGCACTGCCCCGGGGCGTTATAGTCTAGTTAATTTAGGCCCTAAATTTTAGGACCCGCCGTTGGGACAAGTACGGAAGAGTTCAAGCGGTATATAGATAGATCTATATGCTAGTGCATACCAGTAAATGAAAAGCCTCGACTGGTTAGCTGAAACTATTGAATTCAGCTGATAAGATAACAATCGAGTGCCAAGAATTGCAAGTTTCAGAAGTTTCAAAAGTTTGGACGTCTGTTGAGAGGACAGTGAAACTGACTGATTTTTGTGAGAGTAGTTTCCCTTGGATCTCGAGTTTCGTTATCTTCCTTTTTTTATCAGTTGGGTTTTTATATCAAAATATTAATAATTCTACTTTTAAATATTTGATTGCATTTTCTATAAACATCTTCAATCTAAAACATAATTTAGTCCGTAATTCCTTTTTCAACAGAATGTTTGTAGAGTTGTTCTCGTTTCTTTAAATCTAACAGTTAAAGTTCGACGAGATCTAAATATAGAATCTAGCTCACATTTTAAATACTTTTTTTTAGTGCAATGACTACAAGCCAGGTGGATACCGGGTATTCCTTTTTTACCGCTTAAGAACAACAACTTACAACAAAATCAAAACAACAAAAACAGCAGCACCAACAAAAACAACAAACGCTGGAGTAGCCACACACAAAAATAATAACAGCAAAAAAATGAATCAAGTGTTGTGAAAGACAAAATGATAACGTTAACACTAGATCTAGATCCACAATAGCATTTTGTCTACATGCAATAGTTCGCTTTACTTTGTTCTTCTTAGTTGTTGTTTGTACGGGTTAAGACTTTATAGAGGTTTCTGCCATTTCAGTAATGTTAAAAATAGTTATTCTAAAAAGTAAGAAGGTCCTTGGGGCACTTGCAGCACAACTATACAGGTGGGTGGTTGGCGGGAGCTCTGGTGTGGCTTGCTCCTTTTTTCCTATCAAACATCTATCGTCCTTATCTCCCCTCCTTTTTTATGTTTGTTACTCTCTTGTAACACCTCTAATCTTCTGGCACTCATATAATGACATTATGCAGTTGCGAGCGCCGTAAAACCTCTACTAAAGCAAAAGCAACTATACAGGACATACTATTGCCGTGGATAAGAGGTGTGACTTGACAACAACACGCAAAGAAAAGGGGGACAGATAATGATATAGATGCTTGAAAGGAAAGAAGAGGCAAACCGCACTACCAGAGCACCCGCTAACCACCCACTACAGGTCTTATAGAACGAAAAGTATGCTACGTTTCCCAGACGTGTAACAACACTGTGAATTTCCATGTGATGTCTAACTTATAACAATTGTGCTTAACTACAACAACTGGAGAGAGAGAGAG
>NW_004797642.1:738864-740150 GCF_000002075.1 Aplysia californica | reverse complement strand
TTGTTGTTGTTGTTGTTGTTGTTGTTGTTGTTGTTGTTGTTGTTGTTGTTGTTTACATGAGTTACATTCAGAACAATCCCAGGGTACAACACAACGTTTATTTATTACGGTTATCCGATCCAGGAAGACAGACTTTACTTCTTGTAAGAATTTTACGGCATTCGCGACACAAATAGATCGTATATTCGAAGGTTAGGGGTGTTACAAGAGAATAACGTACAAACATCGATCGTTCTTGTCTCTCTTCCTTATTTCCGTTGTAATATACTCTCATGTAACAGCTGGTCTCTTTAGGATTATAAAGTTCTATCTGACTTTTTTTCCTTTTTGAGTTTATATTAAGAGCATGCATATGATCAGAAACCAAATGTTCTATCTGCTCTATCAAGATCGTAAGATTATTCGGAGTTTTTATCCATATAATATTCGAAGAGTTGCATTCAACAAAAGCTTGATATGTTGTGAAGCTCAACATTTTGTACGTCAAATTACTCAAAACTAGATCTAAATCTAGATCTAGATCTAGGTACTGAGCAGTTAGAACTTTTTTTATTCTATGGTAGCCACCTCGCTAATCTTCGGCGCTTTTACGATCTAAGCTCTATGTGTGTTGCAAGTGCCGTAAAACGCTTACTATGACTATGACGAAAAGTGATTAAGATATTATGAGGAAGAAGACAAAATGTCTTCCTATGTTTTATTGTTTCCGGCTATTTCAGCGCACAAGTCAACATAACTTTTCCCACGTGAGACAGACATAAAGTGCGTGGCGACGCGGGAAAATCAGGCGCTCGTCAAATTTTCGGCGTGTGGCGTGTTATTACTGTCCTCTTAAAGCTTGTTCATAATTTGTCTTACTTCCTAAGAAAAAGTACTCATCTTTCTCGGGTAGAATCTTTGCTCACCTTGCAGAAGCAGATTCCTTTGATGTCGCTGGATAATGAAGATAGTGGTCCCATTCAAGATGATGACGTTTCTGTTCTTCTCAAGATCGAGATCCACAAAACGCCCGAATGGCCACTGTTCTACTGCCCGACCTACTCGGCCCCTTGTTGATGACACCAGTGAGTGAACCGTGGGTCTGTCAAATCTCGTGAATCTGTTCAGGTCGGTGCGGGGGCAGATTTTCGCTAGTACAGACTAGCCGGTGTCAGCTTATTCTTTACACCACATCTGTGTGTGTGTGTGTGTGTGTGTGTGTGTGTTGTATGTGTGTGTGTGTGTGTGTGTGTGTGTGTGTGTGTGTGTGTGTGTGTGTATGTGTGTGTGTGTGTGTGTGTGTGTGT
>NW_004797642.1:737632-738604 GCF_000002075.1 Aplysia californica | reverse complement strand
CTTATCTTATCTTATCTTATCTTATCTTATCTTATCTTATCTTATCTTATCTTATCTTATCTTATATTATCTTATCTTATCTTATCTTATCTTATCTCATCTTGGATAGAAGTTGAGAGACACTTGTTCGCTTTTAAGGACAAGCGGGCTAGATCTAACTCAGATTTTGAGGGTTTCCAGAAATCTTGACCTGCACCCAAAATGGACAATGCCCTACCTATAGGAGAAGTTTGGTTTCGTTGGTGTGTGTGTTTGTTTGGTTATAGAGAAAACTCTCCTTGTCTTTTAAAGAAACTGAACAAGGGGCAAAAAACTTTACCTTCGATTTTCTCGAAACAGCATTTTTCGGGATAGCCCCCTTGTGCTTAAAAGAGACCATCTAGGATAGAAGAAGGTGGGGGTTTCCTGGTGTTAGAGATTCAATTTGTGAGAAAATTTACATTAATAGTTGAAGTGCCCTTGGAAACTGCAAATTGACATTTTTTTTCATGCCCCTGATCAATGTTTGTTTTTCAGTAAAATCCACCCAGAAATGTATTTTACATAGGCATATTATTATTATAAGGTCTTAAGTCTAAGACAAAAAAGGAGAAAAAAAGAGAAAAAAAAACAACGATAAAAAATTATCAAAACCGAAAAAAACTCCATTTCTTCGATTATTCACTATCTCGACGAGCGTCTGATTTCACCACGGTGCAAAACAAGTAAGTTCAGCATCTCTGGAATAACAATGATCCAAAAGAAGATGAAAACGCCATAAAAGAGAAACAGCCCGATGTGCAACTGTTGTCCACAGACCGGCATTTACTGCTCAGACCCTACACTTTTTTCCTCTACAGACAGGCGTAAAATCTTGGGAGTTCGCTCCATCTCGCTCTCCCCAAATTCTGTCTGTCTGTCTGTCTGTCTGTCTGTCTGTCTGTCTGTCTGTCTGTCTGTCTGTCTGTCTGTCTGTCTGTCTGTCTGTCTGTC
>NW_004797642.1:733285-734777 GCF_000002075.1 Aplysia californica | reverse complement strand
TAATAATAATAATCACCATCGTAGAAATGGGCATCATCGCTTTTTAGATTGGAAACATTCCTTATCTTTAAAAAAAAAAATTTGGTTTGATAAGTGTTTTACGGCGCTCGCAACTGCATAAGGTCATACGAGCACACGGGACACGTTAAGCATTTTCAGGTTGATAGAAATTCATTTTGAATTTTAACAGGGTGGCGGCCGAAGCCTTCTCTTGTCGATTTTTGGACCGAAAAGGGATCTTTATCGTGGCAACTTGCACATGGGACCTCGTATATTTTTTCGCCCTTATCCGAGAAGGATAGGTGTTAAATTTTATCTACCCTAAGATCAGGGATGTCATTGAAAGACAGCACTAAGATGGAGCCAGGAGTAGCAGCAGAAAGGCTGCAGAAAGAGTCAGGGCAACTCCAAGGAGGGGGAGGCAGAGTGTGGACAAGAAAGCAGATGACAGAACATGAGTAAAGAGCAGGAAAGGGAGTGACAGGAAAACTTTTTAGAGAAGAAAATTTTCAATCGTTGTCAAGTTTCGAACCCGGCACCTTTGAAATGAAAGGCGAACACCGTACCTCTGGACTACGAGATTCCCTAAAACATTATCCATTAAAAATCGATGGAATTTGGATTTCAATTTCGTAGGGAAAATAGTTAAGTCTTTGTCTGTTCTTCAAACGCCTTTTCTATAACTGCTGACAAATGTGAGTCTGTGTGGTGAAATCAGGCGCTCGTCAAAATAATGAAAGTCAAGAAACTGGCATTTTTCTGCAGATTTGAGAATTTCTAACGATTTTTTGTTTTTTGGCTCAGCACCTTTGATGCCCCTTAAAGAACACACCTCGGTGTGGGTTTTACTGGAAAAACGTTGATTAAAAGCATAAAAGATGTCAATTTTCATTTTCAAGGGACTCTCAAACTAAGGAAATAACTCAACTTTGGCGCCATTTTCTCGCTAATTTTACTTCTGAAACCAGGTGCCCCCCTCTCCCTTCTTTCGCTTAATATCCCGACTTGTATTCAAGTTGATATTTTTTTTCATCCAAAACAAGACAAATGAACAAGCTTTCAGACGATACTAATGACTCAACAGGTCCAAAAATTGACGAGAGCCTGATTTCACCACGCCATGACACACATCTAATTCTCTCTTTGAACAGGAATATTCTCTTTAGCTTGAAACGATTTTTTAAAAAAATATATTTCTTTTTTTGGACTTTTTAAAAGGGGGTTTCAGACATGTCGACATTAAATTGTTAGTTAAGTTGGCATTACTCAATTTACGAAACATAATGTGTTCTTAGAACGGCGCGCTTTTGAAAATTCCTTTTGGGATCGTTTTGATTTTTGTGTTGATTGTCCCGCTGTGATTTCATAACGCGATAAGCAGATCACAGTTTGGGGTGTTTTTAGGTGGGGGGTTTTTTGTGCGTTTTTTAGAAAAATTTTACTAGATCTAGATCTATAGCTTTTTTTTATTGCATGTTCTTGTTTTTCTGGG
>NW_004797642.1:726390-732985 GCF_000002075.1 Aplysia californica | reverse complement strand
GAGAGAGAGAGAGAGAGAGAGAGAGAGAGAGAGAGAGAGAGAGAGAGAGAGTGTGTTCCCTTCCCCCGCTACACACACAAAGGGCACATCTTTTCTTTCAGATTTTTTAAAAAAGTTCCAAACACATGTATCTAACACTTGAACACTATCTCACTAAACATGATTAATAACTCTGACTCAAACTGATTGATAAAAACAGCCGAAAGTAAACATTCAGGGTTCACCCACAAATATTTCCGGAAAAATATTTCATAGCCTATTTATTTATAACCCATGATATCCCAATGGCATTGGTGATCTTGCTTTTTAGACGCTCAACGGCTATGTGGTGGGTTCTGATGCCGTAAGCAAAGGGGCTTGACGCTATGTTCTTGAAAAAGGCACTTTTCAACTTTTCACTAACTTTCCTTACCTCACCTCACCTCACTCCAGGTGTGAATGGATATCCTGCTGTAGACAATGAAGGATTTAGTCAGTTTGAGCTTTAGCGCGTGTAATCCGCAATCTGCACTGTATGTTTCCCGGGAAGTCGAGTATGTTTTAAAATGTTAAAACATGCGTACTATGAAATTTGCATAGTCTTATATTTTGAGTTGTACAAGTATATTATTATCATGATTGTCCGAAATATGCAACATGCAAGGCCTTTAGTCTGCCGATAGGACATGTGTGCTTGGTGTGTCCTTAAAGTAGTAAAAGAGTTTAAGAAACAAACCAAAAGAAAGAAACAAACAAACAAACAGACAAACAAACAAACTGCATTCTATGTAACTTCATGGTCACTCAGTCAATTCCAAAGCGTGGGTCCCCCTTGAACCAGCGTCAATTTTGTAATTGTTTGCTGTTTAGTTAGAGTTTTACGGCACTCGCAACTGCATAACTACATACTGTCATATGGGCGCGGGGGCGCTTTGTAATGGTTTGGCTCTTCACTGTTGCACTCAGAAGACATGAGTTCGATCCCACGAAGGAAGTTTTTTCATTTTTCATTGAGTTAAAAAGTTATTTCATTTGGGTGTCTCTATAATACTCACATATCTGTTTGGCTGTTATGTTCCTTCCATCCCACTGTTGGCCCTGACAGGTGTGATCTAAGCAGCCCGCCTCCGAGATGGTTAAAAGTTCTGTCAATTGGGGCATAATACACATACAATCATTTTGTGTTTTTTTAAGCATGTGTTGCGTAAATTTGCGTCATCATTGAAATATTCATTTTTTTTTCTATTTATTTATTTATTTTTTTACTTATTTCTTTATTTTATTCTTTCATTCATTCGTTCATTCATTTATTCATTTATTTATTATTACCAAATTAGAACTCTTAATGTGTCCGAGTAATTTTCAAAAACATTTATTTTTGTAAGTGTTTTGCGGCGCTCGTAATTGCATAAGGTCATTTGAGCGCGCGGGACACATTGAACTTTTTTTCAGTTGGTAGGACATTTTGAATTTTGCCTGGGTGGTGGCCGAAGCTTACTCTTATCGATTTTAGACCACCAAGAGATCTTTAACGTGCGCAACTTGCACACGGGACCGCCGAGATTTTTCGGCCTTGTCCGAGAAGGCTATGTGTAGATCTTTCCTATCAGAAGATCAGGGGTGTGGCTTTAAGACAGCAGTAAAAGGAGCCAAGGAGTAGCAGTAGAAATGCTGCAGAAAGAGTCAGGAGCCCAGAGGGAGCAAAGGAGGCGGGGGAGTGGGGGAGAAAGAGGAGACGAAAGCAGACGACAGAATATTGCTAGAGAGCAGGAAAGGAAGTGAAATGAGACAATTTTAGAGAAGAATATTTTTCGGTAACTACTTGGATTCGAACCCGGGACCTTTGAATGAGAGGCGATCGACGAGAGCCCCCTGTGGGTGTACTTTTATTTACTCAAACTGAAGAACACTAATATAGCACCATAATCGTATCGACTGTCACAGTAATAACTCTTACGTTTCATTCATATTCACAAATGATTTCACTGTGTAGACTTGAAATATGGGTGGTTGGTGGGTCTTCTGGTGTGATTTGGACCTTTTTTCTATCAAACAACTATCGTCCTTATCACTTATCTTTCCTGTTTTCGCGCGCGTGTGTGTGTGTGTGTGTGTGTGTGTGTGTGTGTGTGTGTGTGTGTGTGTGTGTGTATGTGTGTGCGTGTGTGTGTGTGTGGGTGTGTGTGTGTGTGGGTGTGTGTGTGTGTGTTACTCTCTTGAAACATCTTTCATCTCGCGGCGCTTATATGACCTTATTTTGTTGTAAGTGCCATAAAACTCGTACTAAAATCAAAGATAGTACATAGGCTAACAAGAACTACTATCTTTGCTAAAATTAAGACTTGATATAAAGTATCTTAAGCTTGGAGCGTGCCCTCTGGTCTATTTCCGGTTCGCTCTGGGGCGTACCATTTGACTCATTATTAGCAAAATTTAAAAAAAGGTGGGGGTGAGGGGAGGGGGCGCATTCGACCATAACGAAACTGGTGATTTGTCCTTCATTTGGGCGTAATGACTCGGACTCTGTGTACACTGTTCACGCTTCGCAGCGAACTTTTTAAAATGCATATTGTATCGGAGAGCTGCGGCCATCGCAGTGTGGGTGTACAAGTCTGTTTTACAGCAATCTATTTTTACCCGTTGATTCGATTATTTTGCGCTTTAATTACTCATATTCTCCTATGACATCCGAGCGCATTCCTTCCTAATTGCGTCATCAAAATTTGGTACGCCTTAAGAGAGTATGAACTAAAACGTTCCATTGCGGTTGAAATCGCAGAATATATGCAAAATAGGTCAATCCCTTTTATCCCCCCCCCATACACACACACACAGACTCATATACTCTTCCTGCACACGATAAAATAGATAAAAGATCTAAAATTTAAATGTCACCATCTGTGAAGGTGAAGACGCGTTGCATTGTGTTTTTTTCAAAGAGGTTCTTTTGTACACTACCGAAGTCTGCAGTGTTGCTGTTGTGGGTGGTTGGCGTGTGCCACGGGTAGGTCCTACTTTTTTAAAAACTTTCCCTTCGTTGTTTCTGTCTCTGTGTCTGTCTTACTTTTTCCCAATACTAAATGACCATTATTGTGTGTATGTGTTTCTCTGTACTCACACAAACAAACAAACAAACTAACTAACAAACAACAGCAGTGTTGCTGTTAGGGTTTTTACGGTTGCTCACAGATGACGCGAGTCCAATTCCCGAGTAGGGAACTTTTTTTTTTTATCAAGTACCCCTGTGTGTCTCCTGGGATGTTATATTCTGTTCAGCTTGGTGTAGCCCTGACAGACATGGTCGAGACATCTGCCTCTTAAAGGATCAAACTTTTCTTGACGGCGGGTGTGAGATAATATTTGCCATTACAAATTGAGAGCGGGTAGTTGGCGGGTGCTCTGCTGTGGTCTATCAAAGACCTAGGCTATCGTCCTTATCTCTCCTCCTTTTGTGTGTGTGTGTGTGTGTGTGTGTGTGTGTGTGTGTGTGTGTGTGTGTGTGTGTGTGTGTGTGTGTGTGTGTGTGTGTGTTACTGTCTTGTAACACCCCTAATCTTCGGTACTTGAATGACCTAATTGTATTGCAAGTAGTGAGGTAAAACTCTTACAACTTAAAAAAAAATAAATGATATAGCATTATGCTATTGAACGCGTGTTTTGAGAACCTTTAGTGCAATAAAAGTGTTCACTATAAAATTAATTTTATAATTACAATTCATAGTGAATCAACCCTACAAACAATGATGGACCGCTTATCAACAGCATGCAAGGTCTTTAGCTTGGTCATCAGTGTTAAGAAAACAGTCATCTTTACCCAAGAAGGTGCAGAGCAGAGCCATATATGGCTGAACGACAAGGAACTTAAGACAGTGGACAAGTTCTGTTACCTGGGGTCTACTACATCACTTGATTATGAGATCAACATCAGGATAGGGAAGTAGAAACAACTTTTGGAAGGCTGACAAAACGAGCATGGGAAAACAAAAGATTAACCATCAAAACAAAGATCAAAATTTACGAAGCATGTGTCCTCAGCACACTCCTTTATGGATCTGAAACATGGACCTTGTACGGCAGACAAGAAAAGCGCCTCGACATTTTCAATCTTAGATGCTGCCGCAAGATCTTAAGCATTTCGTGGCGTGACAAGGTTACAAATGTTGAAGTGTTGGCACGCGCAAACCTCCAGAGCATGACAACTATCCTGTGTTTAAAAAGATTGCGGTGGCTGGGCCATGTCAAGAGAATGGACGACAACCGGATTTCGAAGCAACTTCTCTATGGAGAACTTGCCCAGGGAAAGAGACCAAGAGGAAGACCAAAATTGAGGTACAAAGACACCTGCAAAAACAACTTATCTAAGCTTGAAGTAGATGTTAGCATCTGGGAAGAAATGACTGAAGACAGGAAAACATGGAGGGAAATGATAACGGAACGTACTATAATGCTAGAGAGCAGCTTTAGAAACAACCTGGCTGAGAAGCGCCAACGACGAAAGGAAAACAGCGGAATTACAGAGCTTCGATCTACGTCACTGACATGCAAGCACTGCGACAGAATCTGCGCTTCAAACATAGGAAGAATTAGCCGTGAAAGAAGCTGCATGAAGAAAACCTTGAGACCATCTTAAGCTAAGCTAAATTGACCGTCTGCATAGACGAAAAGAGCCATAATAATAATAAAATTAATTTCTTGTAACAAGTTTGGTCACTAAAAAGTGTGATTGGTGAGCTATGACGTAGACCATAGGTGTATGTAAAATGTGAAAATGTGTGTGAGAAGTGGGAAGGGCTGTGAACATTCAATTTTCCACATGACGAAGATTTGTAGTAATTTCTATTTATAGTCCGTAGTAACTGAAAATTTTCATTTTTGTGCCTTAAATCAACGCTTTTCAGAAAAATCCACACAGAAATGAGTTCTTTAATGTGCATGAAAGGTGTTGAGCCAAAAAACACAAATTTGATAAAAATTCACAAACCTGCGGAAAAAATGCAAGTTTCTTCATTTTGATTATTTTGACGAGCGCGTGATTCCACCAGGCTGCCTCACATTTGTTTGTTTGAGCAGAGAGAAAGAAAGACATCGACACAACAGTGGTAATGGAGTGGTGGGACGGCCATTTAGTGCTAGGAAAGAGTAAGTCAGACAGACAGAAACAACAGAGGGAAAAATAAAGAAGTAGGATCTACCGTACCAGTGGCGCCCTTCATCCACCGCGCCTCATCTCGGCCCGACGTTGTTTCCTTGGGAAAGACACCTTACACGAATTTTCTATTTGGCTTGGTCTTTTCTTTTACGAAGGATTAATTCGAGACGTGTCGCCTTTTAAAGTTTAAGTCCTAATGGTGTTGATGGAAGTTAAAATGTGGGTGGTTGAAAGACACCACTGGTAGGTCCGTCTTCTTTACTTGCCGTCTGTTGTTTCTGCCGTCTGTTGTTTCTCTCTGTTTTACCTTTTTCGGTGGAATCAGGCGCCCGTCAATTTTTGGGCATATGAAGTTATTGGTATCGTCTTAAAGTATGCTCACTTGTCTTGCTTTGAAATTATTATTATTATTATTATTATTGTTATATCTTGAACACAAGTCTAGATATTTGCAAATGAAAAAGGTGGGGATCACTTGGTTTCTGGGGTAAAATTAGTGAGAAAATGGTCGCCAAAGATTAGTTATTTCCTGAGCTTGAGAGTCCGTGGAAACTGAAAATGTGCATTTTTTTTGCCATTAATTTTTTTCCTGTAAAATCCACACAGAAATGTATTCTTTAATGGGAATGAAAGGTGTTGAGCCCCCCAAAAAACAGCTTTAAACATTGGATAAAAGTTCACAAGTCTGCTGAAAAATGCCTGTTTCTTCCCTTTGATTATTTTGACGAGAGCCTGATTTTACCACGCTGCCTCTCAAATGACCATTGTTGTGTCGATGAGTTCTCTTTACTCAATCGAACAGACAAGGAAAACCTATACCTTTCGACAAAATATCTGGCGTCGCCAGATGTCAGTCCGATGACCAAAAAAGCTGGCGGGCTCCCGTGAGGCTTTTCTCACAATACTACATGAAAGGTCTGAGGCTATCCGCGAGGACTGACGAGTATCTGGTTTGGTTTTTTAAAAGTACGTCTACAGGGTCATTGACACTTAGTAGCCTAGCTTCTGATCAGCAGATTTTAAATTTGAATGTACGTAATGTTCAGTGTGAGCTGTACCGCCCATGGAGTTGGTTGCTACTCGTTGTTCCCATGCGCAAGGCAATCGCGCAACAGAGACATCTTGATGAGTCAAGACTGCCTTCAAATTGTCCCAAGTCTCTACCTCTATTCAAGGTGACAATCGGCGATCTTTAGCGAAAAGTGGAAGAAAAGGAAAGTGGAAGTTAACAACATTCAGTCAAAAGTAAAGAATGTAGAAGAACGATAGAAATGGAAAAAAATGAAAAGAATAGAGGGAAGGGAAAAGTACGCAATTATGTTATGCGAAGAGAAAATAAAAAATAATTTGCTTCAAAAGAGGGAAACAACAACAACAACAACAACACACAAGGGAGGCGGTGGCCCTGGCGAAGAGCACACTCTTCGGGGCTACGAACATTTCGAACGGATAGGCTACCACACACAT
>NW_004797642.1:724253-726290 GCF_000002075.1 Aplysia californica | reverse complement strand
ACACAACAACAACAACAACAACAACAACAACAACAACAACAACAACAACAACAACAACAACAACAACAGCAACAAACGTAAAAAGCAACAAAAACCTAAATAAAAATGATGCAAAAGAAAACTGAATGTGTTTCAGTCTCCGCAAAAATGATAGTGTGCAATGTTTTCCAGGGCAGAGCTCTTACTCGGATGTTTTTATTCTGTCACCGGTTGGTCCTACTTTTTTTCCATTCGGGTCTGTAAGTATGTTGTTTCTGTGTGCCTTCCTCGTGCTAAATGGCCGCTATTGTGTCGGTGTGCCTCTGTTTACTCAAACCAAGGAAAACTAAGAGCACTTAATGGTCTCTCCGTGAAATGGCGGTCTGGGACGAATGGATGTGTGCCGTGTACGCGACCTCGGGAGAACTCGGCGCGCGAAAGGGAAGGTGGTCTAAGTTATTTTGAGATATTTCGTTAAAAATAGATCTGGAACTTCAGTTTTGGTTTGTCGTTGTTATTGTTACTTTTTTCTGGTCTTGTTTTGTCGCTTTTGGTTTTTCCGGAGGGGGGGGGGGGGGATTATGAAGGTGGTTTTATGTCCTACATGAATATATTTTAGATCGTCTGGGAGACGGGCTTCGGCCCTGCTTGCCTGGGCCAACCTGGGATGAGCAGGATACGACGTCCCAGAAGAAAGATCGAGAACCTCTATAAAAATTCTCCCCACTCGGGAATCAAATCCAGGTCTTTTGAGTTCGGCGGCGAGTCGCCTACCCACTACACCGCAGACGCCGGTTTTATATTTGTCAGAAACATGTTTTAAAAAAATGAAATATGGAAAGTTGATTCATTTAAAATTCGTAATTTAGCAGGATTTTGGTAAAACACTTTTATATTTTTCTTTGTAACTTATTTCGAGGACATGATACAGCGAAGTCATTTTGTACAAATCTGAAGCCGGTGTGTCTAGTGGATAGACACTTTTTCTAATCTTCACATGGACCCTGTACTGTTCTACTGCTGTAGTATATCGCGGGTAGTTGGACGGCGCCCCTGGCAAGTCCTACTTCTTTACTTTCCTGTTGCTGTGTCTGTCTGTCTGTCTGTCTGTCTGTCTGTCTGTCTGTCTGTCTGTCTGTCTGTGTTGCCTTTTCCCAGCCCTAAATGGCCACTATTGTGTCGATGTTCTTCTGTTTACTCTCTACTGAGTGTATTAAATAGTGCGCACATAAAGTAGTAGTACGAGCGTATTTCTTATAAACTGCACGCCAAGCACTTGGAAGTTGCTTGACCTCAGAAACTTACAAACATGCTTCTGTTGTTTCTGATATTAACAGCTCAGATGTTAATAAATGCAATGTTGTTTGTTAAAAAAAAACCCAACCACAACAACAAACGAACAAACACAAAACAACAAAAAACCGCTGTTGTATCTGATTTTCAACGGCAAATGTAACATGATATGGGTAGGGGTTTAACACCTCTATCAACACTATTAGGGTATTTTAAGAGGCGGGGCGTTTCGAGTTTAACGTCTATCTCCGAAAGGAGCGAGCCAAATATGGGAAGTTCGTGGAAAGTGCCTTTCCCAAGGACACAACGTCGGACCGAGCTGAGGCTCGAACCCCCGAACCCGCTACCTCACCATTACGAGTCTGGTTGCCTAACCACTAGACTACCGATGCCCCTCACTAGAATGATCAGTAGTCACATAAAGTCTGAAGGCTTGATTAAAAAGCACAAAAAAAATTATTTTTTATTACCTGAAATGTGAATGCTCTCGGAGAAAATACCCAAAAGTCAGCAGTGCTTTGGGGGGGGGGGGGGGGGGGGGGGGTTTTGCCCATGGACTGAAAAGTACGAAAATATGTAGCACAGTAGCACCTTCTCCCCCTTTCATATTTTTCGGGCCCCCGGGCGGCGCGGGTTGGGGGGGGCCCTTCACGGGAAAGAGGCCGGGGTCCTCTCTAAAAAAAGACAAAAATTTTTTCTTTTCTTTTTGTTGCTTCAGTCTGACTTGTCTTTCCTCGTGGGTGATTGAAGGGTACCTCTGGTAGG
>NW_004797642.1:710552-722908 GCF_000002075.1 Aplysia californica | reverse complement strand
CTCCTCCTTCTTTTTTACGTTTGTTGTTACTCTCTTGTAACACCTCTAATCTTCGGCACTTATATGACCTTATTGTGTTGCAAGTGCCGTAAAACTCTTTACTAAAACTAAATTACCCTGTCTGAATAAATCCCCGTAAAAGTGCAAAAACACAAACTACTCGCTACCTCAGAATTACAAAGTTCTATCTACCCAGCTACTAATTTTGAGAAATTTTGCGTCAAAGATTTTGAGTTTCATTTCATGTCAAGTTTGTTCGAATGCAATTCTTTGAATATCTTGATAGCGACTTCAAAATAATCTTACGATTTTTATAGAACAGGCGTAACATTTGGTTTCTGGCCCCATGGTCTTAGTAACACAAAACGGCTAAAAATGTCAGATAGAATTTTGTAATTCTAACTTAGCATACTCCCATAATAGAATATTTCTTCGAGATTTCAGCTGTGAGCGTCAATCTCTCGTTAACTTTTTATGGCTTCCATAACGTGCAGGTGTTGAGGGCAGAACGCTTTTCTTTTATTATAACATCTCAAACTCTATTTTCTTCTTCTTCCCTCTCCAGTCTGCTGTGAGAAAGGACATTGTTACCATGGCAACGTATCCCTAACCACTTCCTCTCCAAGAACGGCCGGCCGTCTGTCCGCATAGGGGACAGCGGGATGAGGCCATTGTGACCCTGACCCCAACCTTTGGTCTTGACTCTGTCCTTGACCTTTTCCCCGCCCCCCATCCCCCTTCCGACATAGCCCCTCAAAATGATGCGTTGGCTGAAGGAGAAGAAAAAGGAAAAACGACCAAATTCCTCCTCTGGTGTCGAAGACATAGAAAAAGAGGATGACTACGGTTTTGACAAAGAGAAAACCGGCGCTGGGAAGTCGCCGTCTGCTAAACGCCAGCTGCCGCCCACCCCGGCAGCCCCGGAGGAGAAGTCTCCGCATATTTACGAGGAGATCTCAGACGTCCCTGTGAGCTGTGTCCAGCCCGCTGACCACTCCTCGTGGCATATGCGGGCTCGTGGAAAGACGCCTGGGAAACCCCTGGCTGCCTCCAATACCTACACTGCCGGCGCACCGGGCCGCGTTTCGGCTGACAAAGAGAATTTCGGTCGGACTGGAGATGCCAACCAAAACCCTTGTCGGAGCGGGGATGACCAAAAAGCTGGTCGCGGCGGAGACATCAACCCGTATATGGTTGTCCCTGTGGACCAGGAAGTCCGTCAGACGCCCACAAATTTCCACCGACACGGCACCCCCGAGGTGCACTGTGATGTCATCGTTAAGGAGACGCACTGCGAGATTTTGCTGAGTCGGAAGCCGAAGGTGAGCGCGTTCAATGTGGACAGCAGCTCTGGCGGTTTAAATCCTAGCGGTGGGACGGGCCGAAGGGCTTCTGGTGTGATCAGGAACAACACTCATTTTTGCTCACGGGACAGACGTGCCTCAACAGATACGCACAGACACGCAGTGACGTCATCTTCCAGCTTAGGTATGATGTCATCGACTGCATCATCACGTGCACACTGGGCCTCTAGCTCGTGTGTGGCCAGCGGGCAGCGTCACATGACCTCGAGCTGTGATGACGGCGCTAGTCAGGAGTCCAGCGCCCAGGGTGTGGTCACTTATAGCGCAGCCAGTAACTTCATTCCGAGGTCAACGGGGTTGACCTTTCACCCCTTGGAGTTTAGCGAGTATGGAAGTGAAGATGAGGTAGAGAGCATGAACGGGGCGAATTTCTTTCTGGATAAGGAAGCCAGGGGCAGTCACTCTAGTGTGCTGGATGCCAGGGGTAGTCAGTCAAGCGTTCTTGATGGCAGAGGCAGTCACTCTAGCGTTCTGGACGGTAGGGGAAGTCACTCTAGCGTTTTGGACGGCAGAGGCAATCACTCGAGCAGCTCTCCAGATCTCCGTACCGTAACATATTCTTCCATTCAAGACCAGCTCAAACCGGAAACAGGAAGTGTGTGCTACGCCACCATCCAAGAGACGGAAGGAGGCAGAGAGGCTGAGACGCATTCACAGCAGTCGGACTCACACTTCCTTGAATCGAAGAAAGGTTCGTGCTTTTATCAGATGTCTAACGGAGACTACCATGGGAGGGGTGAGAAGTCTGTGTCGTGTGCGGGCGAGAGTAGCCTGCCCTTGTTGCCCCGGCCTTCCAGCGCCTCCTCGTGTTGTACGTACGCCTCGATTAACATCCCAGACGAGCCCAAACTCTACAACACAATCCTTGACGTCATGCCCACCAGTCAGCAGCGCCAGGATGGTGACGTCACGGGGATGATTCTGGGCGACTATGACGTGTCTTCGAGACACCAGAGCTGTAACGTGTCTGACGAATGTGACCCCAGGGTCATCTACTCGGACATTCAGTCAGAGTTTGTCAACACAGCCGGCATCTGCTCTCCAGGCCCGGCCTACGCGCACGCAGGTCACATGTGCAATCATGATGTCACAGCCAGGGGAGACGTCCAAACATGTAGCCACGACCTCATGGACGATGTCCGGGCATGTAGCCAAGGTCTGCAGCTGGAGTTCTGTACATGCTCGGACGACCAGCACTCGTCTTCGTGCGGCTGCGCGGACGACAAACAGGAGGAAGATGACGTGAGTAGTGTGCTGGGTGGTGCTGCTGGTGGAATGGTGGAGGGGTTAGAGCATGGGGCCGGCTCGTGCAAGGCTTGCGGTCGCCTGATCCGCCAGATCACTTACTCTGAGTCAGTGAGCGACGAGACGTATGAACACGTGTACTCCTCTCGTCTGCTTACACGACGCCGCTACTCCAGCCCGGAGATCACGTGCTCTGAGGCTACAAGTCACAGCCCGGAGCCGCCTCTGGAAATGTCCGGCTCTCGAGCCAGGGATGATAGCTGGACCCCAGCGGCGCTTCGCTCGTGTGACGTCACAAGGGATGATAGCTGGATGCCTGGGATGCCCTCTCGTGGAGTGGCGTGGCGGATGGGGGGTCAGGATGATGAGCGGTCGTCTGTGTATGTGTCAGGTGAAGGAGACTCTAAGGCCATGTCCCCTCAGTGTGTGAGAGTGTGTGGGCCGGCCAGCGATGGGGTCAAAGGTCGTTCTGGCCCACTGAGCAAGCTGCTGAGAGGTCAGAACACGTCACCTGTCTCCAGCGACTCGTCCTCTCTCAGCGCCGGCCGCTCTGGTGTGGGCTTCCGATGGGTGTCTCCTCCCACCGGGCCAAGCCACGCCCTGTCCAAGCCAGACTCAGCCCCTTCGTCGTCCGGTGACAAGTGTGATGTAGAACACATCACGCAACCTACATCATCACAATCGTTCCTGAAGCCCATGTCATCACAACCCTTGCAGTCAATGTCACTACAAACCCTCCAAACTACGTCCGCAGACGTGTCTCCCAAGATACACAGATTGAACTCTACCACAGCTGCTGACGTAACGCAAAGCCGAATGAAAAAATCTGGACAATCTGCAGGCGAGACCAGGGCTAGCAGTGGTTTCTCTGGAATATTCTCCATGTTTTCACGAGGGGCAAAGTCCAAACCCAGCAAAAATCTGAGAGAGGAAGTGGCTAGTGGTAAGTCTGTGGCAGACCCCAACACAGGAACACCACTTACTCCATTGCATCCGTCGTCCCACATCCCAGGAAAAGCCCACCTGTCCGCCCACACTCACATTCACACCCCAGCCCACACAGTGCACGGTATGGAGCGTTGTGAGCCAGAGGTAAACGAGAATCTGGAGAAGTCCAACACTCGACTTTCTAAGCTGCTGTCTCGTCTTGCACTCAACGACCTCGTCTCCAATGACACAGACCTTAACGGGAATGACGTCAAGCAAGAACTCGTCACTTCTGCTTTCCAAGTAGCCGGTTCAAAGTCGAACCCAGCACCACCGGTGAACAAATCAGTGGTTCAGGAGTCAATGAGCTCGGACTGGGTGCAGGAGTTGCAGGTTCAACTCCCGAGTCTTGCGGGCACTGTGGACGACAAATCACATTCTTCCGGTAAGCTCAGTGGTCCAACGAGGGGGGTTGTGGATGCTTCAGCCACAGCCACAGCCTCAGCCGCAGCCGGAGAATCAAACTCGAAACCCGGCGGCAACAAGACAGACAGCGGTGACACTTGCTACGAGTACGACATCAGCACATCTAGTGAGAGTGAGCAGACAGGCTATGACTACTTCTTGTCCAAAGTCAAGTCCACGCTCAACCTGGAGCAGGAAGTGGAGCACATAGCACAATGGGCCGTGGCCAGGAAAAAACGCATGTGCCGGCGATGTCGGAGGGATTCAGTCTACTCCACTCACTCACAGCACCAGGAGGAGGAGGGAGAGGGGGAGGAGGATGAGGAGGGAATGGGTGTGTCGTGGGGAGGTTACGGTTCACGTCTTTCCTCCCGTCTGGGCCACCTCAAGGATGTGTTCGGGGATCTTGTGGTGGACCAGAGAGCCGCCATTTTGGATTGTCTCACAGACTTTGCTCACAGCCCATACCAGGTGAAAGGTCAAGGGTGTCACGAGAGCCAGTGCCGCGCGTGTGGGGGGGAGATTATGACGTCAGACTCGGAGTCGCTGACCACTGTCTACAGCGTGATGTCACAGCAGATGATGATGACGTCACCAGGCAGGCACACGCCCAGCGGTGACTCGGATGAGGGGACAATGGCTGACCATTCCGACGACTCGGCCGATGAGGATGGGAGGGGCACAGGCAGCCATAGAGACAGCAACAATAACAACAATAACAACAACAACCACAACAACAATATTAATAGTAGAAATGATAACAATAACAACTACAACAACAACAATAACAACAACAGCGACAGCAGCGGTTATGATGAGCCCGGATGCTCTGGGTCAGAGCGACCAGCGTCCGGCCCCCAGCGTGGGAAGCGGAGAGAGAAGACGAAGGAGAAGAAGGACAAACGAATTTATAGTAGCCACCATCATTACAACCATCACCATCAGCAACAGCAGCAACAACAGTATCAGCAACAACAGAGCAACTGCAGTATTAGTTCAAAAGAACAACAGAGCAACTGCAGTATTAGTTCAAAAGAATATGACAAAACAAAGAAGAAGACCTGTGTCTCGGGTGTGTATAAAGATCAACACGATGCCCCATCTGTCAAAGCACTCGCTAATAAACACGGAACGACCCATTCCAGTAGTGCGCCCTTCAGTAAACGAGTCGGGGGCTCGGTTGTAAAGGAAACGGTTTCAGCTCATCGTGCAAGCGGTTTGAAACGATGCTCAAGTCCGGGCCCCAGACGGCCTAACACAGCAGTCAGTGGGAGCACAGAGGAGGAGGAAGGTACCCTCCCTGGGAGGTCACGTGACGACAGGAGTTGGCGGCTCTCCTGCTCCCAGCTGGTGTCAGAGAGGGCGCTTCACGACATCTACTCCCCCTTACCCAGCAAGGCCATGTCGCTGCTCACAGGTCGTCAGTACGGGACGCATGCCGCCGCCTCGTGTGCTTGTGGTCGACACAAAGAGCTTGCCGACTCACCGCCGATGCAGCAGCAACAGCAACAGTCACACCCTGAGGTGATGACTTCTCCACAACACACACAGCCTGCGATGACATCACAGCAGTACATACAACCAGGCAGAAGAGCAGGAGGGGAAGGAGGAGCTGGGATGGAGAGGAACAATGCCCAGGAGACAGAAGTATCGTCCACAAAAAACAAAACTAGTGCTTTGGAGATCGGGTGTTCAACTGTATCCTCAGGACCAGTTCATCTCGAAAACGGCATAACTTGTGTTCCAGAAACTGCAGAGACCGGTCTTGACGGAATGGAGGTCAATTACACATCACAGCAGGCGATCATTGGCGCGGATACCGGGATGAAACCATCAGGGGTCGCTACTGTCAGGGGAGAGGAGTTGACCTCAAACCAAAACAGAGACAATGTTCCTGCACCTCAAAGTTCAACTGCCTTGAGCAAACCATCTGTACCCTGTGGGGATGACGGTGTGAGTATTATAAGTCCAGGGGGTACAGGTTCAATACCAGGGTACAGAAGACGTCACAAGCTTGAGTTAGCGACTCTGGACTTGCTACCGGAAACGGCGCTAGGTGGCGACACTGTTGATGTGGATCAAGAGAAATCTGCTGCCCCGGTACGGCGGGCAAAGTCGAATATTGTGGAGAAAATGACTAAGCTTTTTGAGAGTCAGATGTCAGGGAAGGAGGCTCCGCCCGGCATAGAGTCGACGAATTGTGGTGGTGTCTCTACTTCTGGTATTGTCGGGGATGAGGGTAAATCCGGACACAAGATGGCGGTGTCAGTGGCTGTGCATGCGCGTGAGGCTGGTGGTGGTGCAGAGGTAGCGACAGCGGGGATGGGGGTTGTCGGGTCTCGTGGAGACGGAGTCTCAAATCTAACCCCATCGCAAGGAGGTCATGCGCGGGGTAAGATCATTCGGGGTGTGGGTGGTGGTATGAGTACAACGGTTGAAGGGGAGAGGAAGACAGCCTTGTCTAAGAGAAAGGATTCATCATCCGGTTCACAGAACAAGAGCCCCGTTGTGACTCCACCCCTAGGGGAAAAGAACAAGCCGCCTTCTAGACACAGGTCCAGTGCGTTGTCGGACCGGTCAAGATCTCACGGCCACTCGGAAGGCAAAGCTCGGAGTCGTTCGCGGACATCTAGAGAAAAGGGCTCAGGTGTTGTGTCTTCCTCATCGTCAAAGTTTGGTGGGGATTTGGTCGGGAAGGAGAAACGTTACCGGTCAAGAGAGAGCGAGGATGTGGGTAGTGGGGCGAAGCTGACCTCCCCCTCACCATCTTTGTCTTCATCGTCGTCATCATCGTCGTCGTCATCTTCGTCGTCGAAAAAGAAGTCTCAGTACAGACACAGGAGAGTGGGCAAGAAGTCCTATCACAAACGGAGGAGCAAAAGCCGGTCGGGGCGGAGTAGAAGTGTAGCGAGCAGGGAGGCTGGCCGTACGTGCTACTACTTCAGTTCGGATCTCTCCGACATTGATGTGGTGGAGGTGGAGGACTGGGACACGTACGCGCGAACTCTGACCCCGGCACACAAGGGCAAGGCTCAGAGTCAGAGGTCAACGCACCCTAACACAATGAGGGAATCCGCCAGCACGAAAAGTGAAGACGCAATCACTAGTTGTCCCGAGTCTGTCAACGCGAGTCCAAGTAGAGCGCCTGTGACATCAGCTGGCGACGAGGCCGGAAGTGAAGGCCAGCAGGAAGTGTACGCAATCCCACCGTCGTCGGCTGAGTTACGTCAGGCCCGGGCTGCGGAGGCCGGGGGTTCGAGTCCTGGGTGGAGCGGCGAGACCAACAAGGCCAGACCGCACAAACGTACGGATGTTTATAAGAGTAGGAGAAGTGATAACAAACTACTGTCTGACGTCATCATACGGAACTATGATATGCAGCTGTTTGGAAATGTCTGACAAATGTCTGTGTGTGTGTGTGTGTGTGTGTGTGTGTGTGTGTCTGTGTGTGTGTATGTGTTAGAGAGAGAGAGAGAGAGAGAGAGAGAGAGAGAGAGAGAGAGAGAGAGATAAAATGAAAGATGGGGAAGGCAGACAGACAGAAAAAGAGAGAGAGAGAGAAAGAGAGAGAGAGAGAGAGAGAGGGGAGGGGGGATAATCTATGTGTCGATGTGTCTGTGTTAGAGAGAATGAGAGAGAGAGAGGGGGGGGAGAGAGAGAGAGTGAGAGAGAGAGAGAGAGAGAGATATTGTCATACACAACTGCAGCAAGCATGGTTATGAATGAATTGTGTTAATACTACAATTTGTTGAGTTTTTGGGTGTGTTTGAAATTACCTTACGCAACTTGAATGCTCAGCACTTGGGCTTTTTCTGATCTTTATGTGTGTGTTTGTATCTGTATATCTGTTATACATGTCTCTGTTCGTCTGTGTGAGTGCACATATATGTGCATGAACACACACTGAATTGTCTCTCCAATTGTATGCAGGGTCTCATTTTTTCTGACCTTTTTCTTTCCTGTCTGGGTATGTCTGCTTCCACTCTGTCTCCTCTCTTTTCACCAACATCAAGAGTGGCTGGTGGGTGCTCTTTCATCACAAGGCCTCACATAATATTTCTACGTATGTTGTCAACTTCATTCTATGTTTTGTGTGCAGGTGGTTGGCGGGTGCTCTCGTGTGGTTTGCTCCTTCTTTCCTATCGAACATGTATCATCCTTATCTCTCCTCCTTCTTTTTTGTGTTTGTTCCTCTTTTGCAACACAGCTTATCTTCTGCACTTATGTGACCTTATTGTGCTGCAAGTGCCGTAAAAAGCTTATATGGAAATATATATATATTGACGGTTTTTGTACTTAATGTTTTTACATACTGAGACACATTTTCTTTGGTTATCATGTTGATATTTTCATTTTGTTTTGGGTTGTTCTAATGGTGAAAAATAAATTATTTTTTTTGTGTGCACATGCTATGTTTTGCTGCATTGAGCTTATAGCACAGTGTCCTGTTGTTCTGTGTTGACTCAACAATGCATTGTATGTGTCTGTGTGTGTTTATATACATGTGTGTGTGTGTGTGTGTGTGTGTGTATGTGTGTGTGTTTATAGGTGTGTATGTTATGTGTGTATAATAAAAATGTGTGTCTTTATATATGTGTGTGTCTTTGTGCACATGTGGTTGTCGCTGTGTATGTGTGTGTGTGTGTGTGTGTGTGTGTGTGTGTGTGTGTGTGTGTGTGTGTGTGTGTGTGTGTGTGTATGTGTGTACATAAATAAACAGTCGAACCTGGCCTGACGGCCACCTCTATAAGACGGCCACCTGTACAAACGGCCACTTTCCTTTTCCCCCCTTGCTTTTTTTCTGTATAATTTAACTGTGTAAAACGGGCACCTGTCCAACGCAGCTGCGGCCACCATATTTTAACACACAACCCCTATCACACCAAGCTATAATACCTGTCTTAGACGGCCACCTTAATGACTCTGTTGCGTTTTGTCATAAATTGTGCATTGGCCCCTGGCGTTGTGGGCGAGCCATCATAATCCAATCACCTGTCGTTATTGTTAGGTAGTCCCTCCAACCGATCATGTTGTGTAGGCCCCTCCCACTGTTGACCAATCGGTAACAAATTTTCAGCTGCTGGTGAGGTAAGCGTGTGATCCCTCATGACCCATATGCCGCACCCAGAACTCATAGACAAGTCGTAAGTGAGATGAGTGGTCACTGTTTACCCAGTCTGTGACAAAGTAATGATGGACAGAAGCGTCGCTCGTTCTCCGAGTGGTGGCTACCCATGTCTTTGTTTTAACACGGCACTCTGTCCTCTCAGTCTGACACATTTCGTTTTATTGTCACCCAAGCACAAAAGCAGCAACAAAAGAAAAAAAAAGAGAAAAGAAACCCTGTAAAAACAACAAAAATAACACCAACAACAACAAATACAATGCGGCTACCTTCAGTTGGGACCTCAGAAAAGAATGGTTTGTTTTCTTCATCTTGATCAGTCCAGCCTAAGACAGCCACCTGTCTTATACGGCCACTTTTCTCCTTGACTATGGGTGGCAGTCTTACACAGGTTCGACTGTATATCATGTGTAGGTGTATGCCAGGTCTTAATGTATTGTGTTTCTGTTTTATGGCTCTTTGACTGTTTAGTAAACTTGTTTGAGAGACTGAAGAATCTGACTTATTTTACTATAATGCAGCGAAATCAGGACACCACCGTTCTGTTATTATAAGAGGAAGCTACAGAGGCTTTTTACACTGATGTTTGTAGTTTTTGTACTTACTTATGAGAAAATAACAAGCAATTTCTACCTTGATTTTTTCCTTTAAATTAAATTTGGCTTTAATGAAGAGGAAATAAGGAAAGATTTCCATCATGATTTTTTCCTTGAAAGTTGTACTTACTTTTTGAGAGAGAAAATAATAATTATTTCAGTCAGTTTTTTCCTTAATTTTTACTTAATGATTGAAAGAATATATGTAATGAAAATTGCTATCTTTTATATATAGCAATTTATAAATTGTACTTAATGATAGAAAGAAAATAGGGAGCAATTTTTGTCTTCAACTTTTTTTTGTTCCCATGCCATTAATGTGAACTTAATGATAGAGAGAAAATAAGGAAAATTTTCTGTCAGTATTTTTTTCTCTGTTAATTTATATTTATTACAATTGGTGGCTTTTTAGCACAAGGGAGCTATCCCGAAAAATGCTGTTTGGAGAAAATCAAAGGTAAAGTTTTTTTTTACCCTTGTTCAGTTTCTTCAAAAGACAAGGAGAGTTTTCTCTATAAACCAAACAAATATACCCACCAATATAACCAAACTTCTCCTATAGGTAGGCCGATGCCCACTTTTGGTATAGATCTAGATTTCTGGAAACCCCTGAAATCTGGGTTAGCCCGCTTGTCCTCAAAAAAGCAACCAATTGGTAAAGCAAATAATGAAAAATTTCCACGTTCATTTTTAGCAGCAATTTGTATGTTATGATTGGGAGAAAATAAGAAAAATCTCATCTCTTCTATAATTTTTCTGTAATTTGTACTTTATATTACAGCGAAAACAGCAAACAATCGTCATAATTTTGTTCATTAGTGAGTACTTAATGATACAGAGAAGATGTAGACCAACAATATACTGTGTTTACAATAATCTGTACTTACCGGTACAGGGAAAGCAAAGAAACAGAATAATGTCTAAAGTAAAGTTAGTACCGAGTTTATATCAACCTGTACTTAATGAAAAAGGGAAAGCGAAAAAACACAACATCATTAATGTTTACTTTAATCTGTACTTAATGAAAAAGGGAAAGCGAAAAAACACAACATCATTAATGTTTACTTTAATCTGTACTTAATGAAAAAGGGAAAGCGAAAAAGCACAACATCATTAATGTTTACTTTAATCTGTACTTAATGAAAAAGGGAAAGTGAAGAAACACAACATCATTAATGTTTACTTTAATCTGTACTTAATGACAAGAAGTTGATAACAAATATCGGAGGGTCGAGGATTGATGGGTGCTCTTAATATGTTGTGTACTACTTCTTTCCGACAATCCTACAAACATCTATCATCCTATATAAATCTCCCCTTCTTCTTTTTTTCTGTTTGTTACTCTCTTGTAACAATTCGAATTTTCTGCGCTTAGATCTATATGACCTAATTGTGTTGCAAGTGCTGTAGTGCTGTAAAGCACAACAAACAAACAAACAAATATTGGAGGGTGGTCAGAGGATGTCCCTATAGTAGGTTGTAATATGTACTGTTCAGCTCTTCGTGATGCTATTTAATGTTTTTCTTTTTCCTGTTCTGTAAAACAAATAAAATAGATAAATTACATTTTAGGGATCCCAGTAGGACAATTTGAACTACAATGGCAAAGATACGTAGGTAAATAAATAATTAAAGGCACAATAAACATATTATACAAAAAGAATACCAAATACACAGTATTACACCCATGCAGAAAAATTTGACAAATGCCATGGCTGGTTCCCACTGTGTGGCACCCTGACCCTGTCCATGCATTTCTGTTTAACTCGATCTAAAAATAGAGTGACAGATCTTGTGAGTGCTAGTATCTGTGGTGAGACAGCTAAGGTGCAAAACACATTAGTTCGATTCCCATGTGGAAAGATATTTCATCAAGAGTCTCAGTTGTTCTGTTGGGATATATTGTGACTTTGCCCAGATGAGAAGTGTCAAAAAAGCCTGCTTCCAACATGGTCTATGATATTGTGTTAATGGTTTGTCAGATATTTGAAGGGGTCATGCTCGTGAAAAACAGGGTAAGTCACATTATTAGGCCTAATCTTACCAGAACTTAACCTATTTTAAACTTGTTAATTATTTACTACGCTTGTTCCTGATTTGCTGTTTTGAAAATACAGTTTGTGAATGGTTTTTCACTTTGTTGATCTGATAGGGATGTTCTTCAGGTAGTGTTGTATGTCAAGGTCTATATTTAGTACCTTTATTTTTTTCCTTAAAATGGACTTATCCTGTATTTCACTTGATCCCTTCATTTTCAATTCTACGACTGTACCTGTTAAGGTGTTCCCATCGCCTAAAGAAAGTGACAAATCCGTTCAACTGTTCCCTCAATGCAGTGACAACATGATTATGTTGTTGACTTGTAATGTTGATCATTTGTGTTTGTGTCAGCTATACATTTCTTGGTATATGTTCCTTGTATATAGAATATATATTTGGTAACTGATTTTTAAAAGGCTAAAATGAACAAACTTAAAGCATTATTATGAATGATGCACATTATATTGTTATGATTATAATGAATAAACATTCCATGCTGTAAATAACTCATCTTCACTCTTTTTAAAAATTAAATGTCGTTGAATACAGAAAATACACATTTTTGTTTTGTTTTTTGGGATTTAACCCCCCCCC
>NW_004797642.1:706395-708926 GCF_000002075.1 Aplysia californica | reverse complement strand
ACACACACACACACACACACACACACACACACACACACACACACACACTCACACACACAAACAGACACTCACACAAATAAAAAGAACCCAAAAAAATAATACTGATGATTGAAAATTATGTTATTTATCTTTTTCAAATGGGAAAGTGGCAGCGGGAAAAATTGAGCCAAGAAAGAAACAAGGGACATCACCAACTGAACAAAACGACCTTTGACTGAGGTCCGTCCTCATTAAAAACCTGGAAACAGATTATCAAGGTAACGCCCAAAATTGGCTCTGCCGCGTGGCAAAGCAGAAAAAGAGGACAAACAGTGGACTTGACAAACCAGAAGAAGAAGAAAAAAAATGACGATAAGCATGATTATTTAGAAAGAAAAAAGTTAACACAATCAAACAAAAGTAAAACGGTAAATATGACAAGGCAACTTGATAAAACAAAAAAGAAAAGTAGGCATAGTAAAACAGAAAAACAACAGTAAAAACAAAATATTATATATATAAAAGAACAGAAAACGGGATAAAAACAATTTAAAGAAAGATCAGTAATGTAAATACTGTATGATAAAACAACAGAAGAAAAGGTTATGATTAGCTGAACTGAAAAAGAATAGTAGATTCTAAATGAGAGAAAGCAGAAGGAGAGAGAAAAAACAATAAACACGATAAAGCAGAAACAGAAAAAATAGTAGATTCTAGGCTGTACCGGTGATTAAGCCGAAGAAAAACATTTAACGAGATAAAAACAGAAGAAGAGGAGATCTTAAGAGGACATCAAACGTGATAAAGTAGAGGAAGAGATGAGGAACGTGTGGTAAAGCAGAATTACCTCGAAGAAGAGCATAATAAAAAAAGGAGAAGAAGGATCGAGAGTCGAGAGTAAACAGGGATAAAACACAGAGAAACATTTGAAGATAAAGATTGTAATCATGAAACCATAATACATGTACCTTGTATTATTATATTGTTATTGAGAGCATTGGTATCAGCTGTTAAACATGGACGGAAAGGTAAAAAAAAATGTTTTTGCAAAACGGGGGACAGGGGTCTGGCTTTGCCTATTAGATCGATTTCATACAATCAGTCGTTGCGCATTATTTTAATATTCAATATGTATTGAATTTTAAAAAAAATTTTTTTGATTTTTTAAGTCTTCTCGGGTCAAGGGAGATAACAACATTAATTAGATTTTGAGCTTTTAAGTTAAAAACTGGTGACCTCATGAATTTGTATTTCGTCCAATATCTTGTTATTGTTGTTATTGCTGTTGTTGTTGTTGTTGTTGTTGTTGATTATCGACATTTTCTCAGCTAAAGGGAGAAATTCGGATCAATGCAATTTTGAATAAAATTTATTCACCATCACTCTTCTTAAAGTTGTTGTTGCTGTTGTTGGTTTTATTACTGTTTTTATTTCGGGGGCGGTTCGTTTTGTTTTGTTTTTTGTTTCTCTCTCCCTCTCTCTCTCTCTCTCTCTCTCTCTCTCTCTCTCTCTCTCTCCATCCTCCCCCTCTCTCTTGCTCTCTCTCTCTCCATCCTCCCCCTCTCTCTTTATGGTGTTGTTTTTTACTTAATTTAGTCTGAGTTTTTTCGTCGATGGCAAATCGTACCAAACTAAACAAAAAAGAAACACTAGAGAGAGTGCCGAGGATTAGAGGTGTTACAAGAGAGTAACAAGCACAAAAAAGGAAGAGAGGTGAGGACGATAGATGCTTGATAGGAAAGAACTTAAAAATTGAGTCTGGTGTTCATTTTGATTGCACAGTTTTTGGCAACTGACCATAAATGATAATTATATTAATATGTACAATTACGAACGCACTTTGCTCCGACCTGACAGGGTTTTTTTTTTTTTGTTTGTTTGTTTTGGTGTTGATTGAGATAATGGAGATTTTTGTTGCTAGAGATAATATAGAGGTTAAAAGGAACGATACGTCAACTGTGACCGTCCTTGCCAAGTTCACGGTTCACGCACGGCCTAACCACGGGGGCAAAGGAATGGCGTGGAGATGTAGTCAGGGGACGCTAAGCAGAAAGAGCCTAGCGCTGACAAAAAGAAAAGATAAAAGGAAATAGAAATCTTAATGCAAGTGTGTACTTCTCATTCTCTGTCTGTCTGTCTGTCTGTCTGTCTGTCTGTCTGTCTGTCTGTCTGTCTGTCTGTTTCTTCTCTCTCTCTCTCTCTCTTTCTCTTTCTCTTTCTCTCTCTTTTAATTTTGTGGGTGGTTGACGGATGCTCTGGTTTGGTTTTCTACGTCTTTTTCTATAGTTCAAACGCATACATAATATTATTATTCTATCTTCCCTTTTATCTCTCCTCCTCCTTTTTTGTGTGTGTTTATTAGTTTCGTGTAACTCATCTATTCCTAATCTTCGGCACTAATTTAATCGCCCGTCCTTCTGTCTGTCTGTCTGTCTGTCTGTCTGTCTCTGTCTGTTTTTCTGTCTGTCCCGTCATCCGTCCGTCTGTCTGTTTGTCTGTCTCTCTACCTCCTCCCTCCCTCCCCCCTGTCTATCTACCCCCTCCCCTTCCTC
>NW_004797642.1:663175-706295 GCF_000002075.1 Aplysia californica | reverse complement strand
TGAGCGGTCGTTGCCTATTGACAGACACAGGTTCGACAATTCTCTCTCAGGGGCTCTCGTGGCCTAGAGGTTAAAAGGTGTTCGCCTCTCATTCAAAGCTCCCGGATTCGAATCCGGGTTGCAACGAAAAATTTTTCTTCTATAAAATTGTCATTCCTCCTCTCTAGCAATGTCCTGTCGTCTGCTTTCGTCTCCACTCTCTGCCATCACCCCCTCACCTCCTTTGCCCCCCTCCTCTGGGCTCCTGACTCTTTCTACAGCCTTTCCTCCTCTACTCCTTGGCTCATTCTTACTTCTGCGTCTTTCAGCCACACCCCTGATCTTCTGGTAGGAAAGATCTTCTTCTAGCCTTCTCGGAAAGGAGCGAAAAATCTCGGACGTCCCGTGTGCAAGTTATGCACGTTAAAGATCCCTTGGTGGTCTAAAATTGATCAGATTAGGCTTCGGCTACCACCCGGGCAAAATTCAAAATTTCCAACCAACTGAAAATGTTTAACGTGTCCCGCACGCTCATATTATGACATTATGCAGTTAAGCGAGCACCGCAAAACACTTACAAAATCTCTCTCTCTCTCTCTCTCTCTCTCTCTCTCTCTCTCTCTCTCTCTCTCCCTCTCTCTCTCTCTCTTTCTCTCTCTCTCTCACCCCCTCCTCTCTCTCTCCCTCGCTCTGCCTCTCTCTGTGTGTGTATATAATTTATAGGCCAATAGGTAGGCCTTTATATTAGGCTATATTATATGTAGACCTATTTAAGTTTTTTTCTTTGACTGTATCCCACTTAAGTATACCTATACTCCAAACAAACTAAATGTTTCTTTTTCCTCTAGGCTACATTTGATTATGCTCAAATGTGAAAATAAGCCAGCCTCTCTTGTGTGGCATTATTGCTCTCCTCCCAAGATAAAATTAACTTGAAATCGGGATATATGTAAAATTTACTGTTTTTTAAATTCCCAGATAGGCCTACTGACATCAGTTTTTACTGTTTTGTTTGGAGTCCATCAAATTGCATGGAGCCTGCTGGTCTTGCCATAGACATATAGATCTCACCAGGCTCTTTTCTATTAAAGTACTATAATGTGAAACAAATGATTGAGTAAAAACAGGTAAAAAGCAAATTCCTGTAGATATTTTTAAAAACGTTTGCTGTCCTAGGCTTTAAAAGAAATAACTCAGAATGATCCCGGTAACCTTTATATAATATTATAATTTAGTACCGATAGTTTTTAGTGAAACTCGTGAACACGGCAAAAGACGAGCTCGGTGTCGAGGGTTAGGTCCCCTCTTTCCCTCGCGCAGGCGCAGTCCTCATGCTTCCTTGGCAACATCGTCTAAATCAAGATGGATGGTGACGACAACCAGAACACTGCTCCGGCAGAAGAAAAGCCGCAAGATGAAAGCGGTAAGGTCAAAAAAATGGTGCAAAGTATTTGACATGTATTTTAAACAGCGATATCACCAATATGTTTCAATGACAGGGTGCCAATTCAAACCTTTCTTGTAGTTCCGTTCGTTAAAGTCCACGATCCATTTGTTTACATCCAGAGAAGAAATCCAGAAGTCTTGATGACCAAATACTATTTGAAATAGGCTACATAAAGAGCAGGGATGCAACCTAACTGCAAAACATCAAATTAGGATAAAATTCAGGGGGGACATGCCCCCTCAACCCCCCCCCCCCCCCCTCCATATTCTTATCTTGACTTTAACGAACGAACTACAAAATTGCCCTTTTACTTACTGTTACTTTTTTTTTTGTATTTTGTGACTTTTGTCTCACCTCTCCTCACGGTCATAATCGTGTTTTGTTTGGATTGGATAGACAAGTATTTTCTGAGAGATTACATAAATGGCGTAGATCTGTTTAAATCTGTTGTTTTTTTTGTGAGAGTATTAATCGTTGGTGAACAACATATATACAAGTTAAACAAGCTGCGCACATAATAGCTATGCTATTGTAGGCCATATTTTCAAACCTGTGTCAGTGCCGAAACAAATTTATAACCTTATGCAAGTAATGCTTGTTATGGCTTTTTCTACCTTTTTAAAAATCCAGTTACTCTGTAGGCCTTCCTATTTATGTTAGATTTATGGAAGTGCCTATTTGCAACGCCGCGTTGCCATTAGTGCCAGTGCTAAATAAAAGACAGCGTTGCGATTAGCGCCAGTGCTAAATAAAACGCCGTGTCGCCGTGTGTAAAATATTAAGTTTAACCTGCACTTCGTTATCGGAAGTTCTGATGGCTGAAGTGACAGCGCGTCTGCGTTTGAAGTCAAACCATTACTTTTTTAGCATGGGTTCGATCCCGGTCCTGGACGGTTTTTTTTTGGGTTTTTTTTTTTTTTTTTTTTTGGGGGGGGGGGGTTTGTTTGTTGTTGTTGTTGTCCTCTTCTCGACTGACCAACACATTTTTCCCATAATTATAACTTGCTGCTTTGTAGTTTTTTATGTAGTGATGAAGCATGCACATTCTGGTTTTGTCCCCAAGAGGAGCTCGACCTGTACAAAGTATGCCTTAGTATAGCGTAAACTTTTCCTTTTACCAATTTAGGCCTGATTAAAGTTCAACAGTGGCTTTCCTTGGTCTGTGACTCTAATTTTTAAAAAATTTTTATTTTAGGCTCAGGAGAAGGAAAAAAAGAACCTTCCGGGACCGGAATTAAAAAAGGAGTCAAATCCTAGGAGGTTTATAAAAAACCTGAGAAAGCTTCCACAATTCAGGCAGAACTACAATATTATTATGTAGAAACGATGGCTGCTAGATCTAGATCTAGATTCTAGTATTTGCGTTTCAAATAGCACGGGAGCTATTCAGAACGCGGCGTTGCAAATAGCGCCTGGCTAGATTTATTGCCGCTGGAGCTTTTTCAGTTGTAATTCCCACCCCGCAATTGTTATTCGCGAGTTTTGGCCCCAAGAGTATGGGGGTTTCAGGGGTGCTATAAAAATAAGGTGGGGGTTTCAGGGGAGCATGCCCCCTGATTTTACCATAATTTGATGTTTTGCAGTTTTTAGGTTTGATATTCTTAGCTCGCCACGCATCAAACGTATAGATCTAGACTCTAGATGTAGATCTAGGCTCAAATAAGGGGGTTGGCAACTACGAAAACGCACCGATTTATTTATGAAAATTGGCTAGTTTCGGTAAAGAGATACTGAGCTTTTTACAGAACATCCCTACCATTATTTTGCACTTCATCATCTGAATCTGAGTTCATTGAATCATAATGGATTCAGAATCTCAAAAATTACTAGCCGTTTTCAACTCATATCGGCATGAACTTTTGGTCGACTTCGGCCGCCCGACGTTAAAAAAAACCACCCAGAAATAGGACAAAGAAAACTCCCGTTCCAAAAATAGGCAGTACTTCAAGGGAAATCATTCGAATAAAGTGAAACTGCTCTGAGTGGTCAAAGGGATGTTACTTTAGTAATTGGGTTATGCCGTTGTTGTGTATGAGTCGGCAATTAGTAGAAATAAAGAGGAAAATACGCGACCGACAGGGGTGCAGTAGGGACGGTGAGCGGTCGTTGCCTATTGACAGACACAGGTTCGACAATGGCGGTGAGTGAGTTTTTAAAATACACACATACACACACACACACACACACACACACACACACACACACACACACACACACACACACACACACACACACACACACACACACACACACACACACACTCACACACACACTCACACACACACACCCAAACACCCCGTTTCAAAAGAAAAAAACCCCCATTCATTAGCCTTACAGCGGCCTAAGACTACCGCCTGTCTAAGGCAGCCATTTTCTTCTTGTTAATGGGTAGCTGTCTTACACAGGTTCAACTGTAGTTGCACCCTACAATTTCAGGAATGATCGAGGGATCCCTTAGGAGTAATATTTATGTTATTTTGCTGCAGGACAAGCAGCAGAAGTAGCCCCTCCCTTAGGAGAATCGCAGCAGGGTAAGTGTATTTTTTTTCGTTTCCACGCTTTTATTGTGCTTCTTTCCTTTTGGTGAATATACACATTATATTATGATCAGTGACATATTTATGTGCAAGGAAAATATAAGTTTTATGTAAAATTCTCATAATGTTTTGACGTTGCTCTGCTGGGTCTAGTGTAGCAGAAAGTTGAAATGATTACTTTAGATTTGTCAAATAGAAATGAAAACTTAAATAAATCTTAACCCATTGAACCCGAGCTACAAGTATTTGTAGCTGCAACGCGGTTCTGTCCACCGAGGTACGATAATAGTCATATCAAAATGCCAGTCCACAAAATCTACTTCGAACCACTTATCCTGATTTTTTATTGAAAATAATAGGTCGCTTGTAGCTTGTAGTACTTGAAAAGAATTCACTCTACAAAAATAAAGTTCTATTGATCCCTGTGGAAAATTCTAATCCCTTTGTTCATAAGAAAAATTAATTCAAGTGCTTGGCTTCAAGTTACTTAGTCCCAAAGAAGTTTTTAGACAACAAAGCCTCCCCATTCCACTCCCCCCCCCCCCCCACCCCACCCTCAAAAGCACAACAGGTTGAGTTTTGAGATGAAAATAAGTTACCCTTCTCCCACAGGTTTTCAGACAAAAATTACACCACCAACCCCAATTTAGGAAAAAATGAATTACTTTTCTTCTCTCTATTCTTAACATAATTTAGTTGCCCTTTTACCAGGTTGGAAATTTCAATTTTGATTTAAGTCTCAAACAACTTTTCTGATGCTGTTTAAGTTAACTTTTCCCTCACTGTTTGCACTTTGCAGATCACATCAGACCAAATTGTCTGACATAAGTTTTCGTTTGTGTGTTCTGAATTATCAGATCATGGTCAAAAGGTATAACGAAAAATGTATGTTCATGGTGTGTGTGTGTGTGTGTGTGTGTTTGTATGTGTGTGTGTGTGTGTGTCTGTAGGTGTGCTTGGGTGTATAATATGTCTGTGTGTATGTGAGAGAGTGAGAGACATACAGACAGACAGACAGACAGACAGACAGACAGACAGACAGACAGACAGACAGACAGACAGACAAATAGTGAGTGAGTGAGGCGAGGTGAGGGGAGGGGGAGAGAGAGAGAGAGAGAGAGAGAGAGAGAGAGAGAGAGAGAGAGAGAGAGAGAGAGAGAGAGAGAGAGAGAGGGGGAACAATAATAGAGAGAGAAAAAACAGGATCATAGATTGGCAGACAGAGGCAATGTGACAGACTACCAAATTTCATGCAAAGGATAATATGCAGAATCTGACATATTTTTAAGATGATGCAGTATCTAGATCTAGGCAGTTGAAAAAACAAATCTTTCTGGTGTCTCTATTATCTGTTTCAGTCTATCTCATTCCTGATAACTCTCATCTTTCTCACCTCATCTTGTCTTGCTTTGTCTTATAACTTTCTTACCATAATATTCTCATTTCATTTTGTCTCATCTCATTTGTCACCTCATCATGTTTTATGTTTTTAGTCATATATCTTATCTCAACTTATTTTAAATTTTGACAGCATGGTATTAGTAAATTATTATTAACCCTTTTTGAGCTAAAGTGGCCTTCCCAACCATGTTGCTGTACTGACTTTTGCCGACCTACCCGTTGTAGAGCAATACCGGCTTTTACCAGCCTGACGCACCTGCCTTTAGTGCAGGCTTAGAAATAAAAACACTCCACTCTAAATTTAGATGTTTAAGTCCTAGGTCTTTGTATATTAAATTTCATTGAAATATGTCGTTGAGGTAAAAAAACGAAAGCAATTTCTTTGCTACAGCATCTAAACCTCTGAAAAACACTGAAATAATTTGGTTCTGCGAAGCCAACTGCAGCTGCCATGTTTGGTTTTGCTGTGCTGACCTGCTGACCTATTTATGGTGCTAAGAGGGTTAAACATAAATCTGCTTACAGAAGAGACAACAGCAGCTGCCCCAGCTGAACAGTCAGAGGAGGTGGCTCCCCCTAGTGAAGCTCCGACTACTGATGCCCCAGGTATGATTTTTTTTTTGTGGTGACGTGTCACGACCATAATCCTCACAGTTTGGTGTTGTGTTCGCTGTATGCACAGTTGGTGACATCCGCTGAAGTAAGAACAGGGTCAGAGGGAACAGTCAGCTCGCTGAGGTTACTACATTTTGCCATATTGTTTGATATCCTGCTCAATGGCCATTTGTGGGCACTATATAATAATTACGTCTAGAAAGCTTTTTCTGTCAGTATGAAAGAGGAGAATTAGAATAACTTTACAAACATCTTCATTTGATTCACTCTTATTTTATTGTGAATCACCAAGAGCTGCCAGGGAGTAGGTGCTATAGAAGTGATCTTTAGCTGTTTGGTTTTTTTTTTGTTTGAGTAAAAAGAAGCACATTGACGCATTAATGGTCTTTTAGCGCAGGGAAAAAGTAAGACAGACAGACAGAAACAACAGAGGGAAACTACCAGCAGTGCCCTCAAACCATCCACACGATCTTTTTAATAATAATAATAATGATAATAATAATAATGATAATAATATAATAATAATAATAATAGTAATAGTAGTAATTTATTATTATTATTATTATTAGTATTATTATTATTATTCACCTGTGATGCAGCTTGTTGATTCCTTTTCTCAACTGAAACTTTTCTTACGTCAGCGGAAAGTGTATGTAGAGGGAAAATGTGAATGATTGCATCATGAAATATGTTGCTTAATGTATGACTAATTGTAATTTTGACACTGAATCTACTTGCTAGCATGTTCATTCTCCCTCCTCCTAACCCCCACCCCCTTCCCCTCACTTCCATTTTTTACTTTAGTGAAAGGCAATGCTTGCTGTAAAGTCCTAAACAAATTCATTTGTTGAAGAAAATAAAATACAAATTTATTTTTCTTATTCATACTTTGAAGTTTGAACAAGATGTAGAAATAAATTGTATACATAATTTTGCCAACTGTATATGAAAAAAGTTTTTCACTGCATTCTTGATCCATAATATTAAAAATTTTGCCATAAATTTTTTTTTTCTTTTAAACACGAAACGTTGACTAATAATTAAATCAGGTACAATGCGAAAGTAATGAAAAAGACGTCTGGAGTACACTGACTTACTTTTTCTGATATTATTCTTTTAAACAGTTTGGCATTATCTTGAATTTTTCTTTCATCATCAAACTGAAATGACCCATATTCAGGTCTCCCTATCAAACCCTTTATTATTGTCAGTGGGTGTTTGTTTGCAGCACACTGTGTTTTTAGCAAGTATATATTTTTTCAAAGATTGGTGTTGTTTAATTGCTATTGTGTTTACTGTTTGTTAGCTGTGGTGAAGCCAAATGCATTGTCGTTTAATGGTTGCTTTTCAGTATTATGTAGTAGATTGGGAAAACTGAATTTAAAGTAAAATTATTATCATTTCTTTCTTTTATTTTCCATCTGAAAAGTGTTATTATAATGCCAAAAGCAAAAACAAAACGAAACTAACTAGTCTTTCAGGGTTTTTTTATAAGACACTCTTTGATGTTCTAGGCTGATGAAATCAGTGAAAATAAAAAAATATGTCAGTTTAAATTGTCCTAAAAAATAATGTATTAGGATTTTGCTTGCTGTGGGAGTTTTCCCAACTAATAATAGACCCATACCGTTTTCTGTAAAAATTAAAGATTCTATTGTTCGATGTAAAAGCTTGTATCACTTAAGAACAATAATTGGCCCAGAATGTCCTTGAAATGATTGCCTCCCTTTAATTGTGTCCTTCACAGCTTGTTCTTCACAAAGTTCCTTTTTAGATAGATCGTGTGACTTAGTAAAAATGGAGATATTCTAAAGACATAAACAGCAGCATCCACAGAAATGGAAGATTTGTTATATTTATGACAGTGTCAGTTAAAAAAGTAAAAATTTGAAAAAACCAAAACAATTTAATGTGCCTCATGGTTTTCCCAGACCACTACATATTATTTGTATGTCAGAGGATGACTACCAGAACAGATTACGTCCTTTCTGATTCAATTTGTTGGTAATAATATATCACAAAGTGTGTGGAATACTTTTTGCCTCTCAATTTATTGTTTACATTATTCTTCATCGTCCTTAAAAAATGTGTAATGACATTTTGTTCCTAAAAAAGTTTTAAAAACCCTTTCAGTATGCAAAATAATGATAAGTAAAAAAAAATTAATGTAGGCAAAAACAAAACGTCTGAAACTAAAAAAAAAAGGTGTTAACTTCATCCAAAGATGAATCTTGGACATTGTTCTTGTTGTCATCCATTAATAGCCTACTATATTAGTGTGCAGCAGGCAGAAAAGTGTCTTAATCTTGTAAGCAAAGATTAATAATGTTTAATTTCTCAGATGTATTTAAAAGTCATCGAACCAATTTATTTTACTTACTTCATCATAGTCCATCTCTTGCATCCAATCTGATGTTGTTTTAAGACTGAAAAGAGTGAATTAAAAAAAGAATAAAGTGAAAA
The DNA here is from genome assembly GCF_000002075.1 of Aplysia californica. Lineage (NCBI taxonomy): Eukaryota > Metazoa > Mollusca > Gastropoda > Aplysiida > Aplysiidae > Aplysia > Aplysia californica. The sequence goes on along the minus strand of NW_004797642.1, from coordinate 697,853 downwards.
AATTTGTTTGTTTGTAAGTACTTTTGTCTTCAGACAGGTCTTACAATCTCTTGAACACTTTTCCTTTTGCTCGCACACATTTGCCAGATCGCCACGTGTTGTTTGCCAAAGTGTTTCACTGTTTGATGTCTGCTTTATCGTGCTCCATGAAACCCTTGCATCAGCAGATGAACCTAAACAGGACCAAAAGGTCGAAGCTACGACTGAGGACCTTGAAGATGATAATGAAAATGAAGGTGGTCAGGTGGAAAGCGAAAAAAAATCAGATGAACTGCTTGAGGTTGTGGATGAACAAGAAGAAGAAGACGGTGAAAGTCAAAATGTGGTTGACAAAGAAGGGCTAGCGCAAGAGGTGTTAGATGAAGAACCGAAGGCAGGGGAGATGCAGGAGGAAGAACAGAAAGAGGGAAAGAGTCAAGAAGAACAACAAAAGGTGGGAGAAGAACAGGAAGAAGAACAAAAGGTGGGAGAACAGGAAGAAGAACAAAAGGTGGGAGAAAAACAGGAAGAAGAACAAAAGGTGGGAGAAGAACAGGAAGAAGAACAGAAGGAGGGAGAGAGTCAGGAAGAAGAACAAAAGGGAGAAGAGTTGGATGAAAATAAGGCTGAACAAAATGTCGTTGGTGAGGAGGTTGTGAGTGATGAGGTGAAGGAAGGTGAGGCAGAACATGGTGAAGGTCAGGAGGTGGCTCCTGAGGGTGATACCAGCCAACAAGTTGAAAGCCAGGAGCTAATTACTGAAGGTGATGCACAACAAGTTGAAAGTCATGAGGTGATTACTGAAGGTGATGAACAACAAGTTGAAAGCCAGGAGCTAATTACTGAAGGTGATGCACAACAAGTTGAAAGTCATGAGGTGATTACTGAAGGTGATGAACAACAAGTTGAAAGCCAGGAGCTAATTACTGAAGGTGATGCACAACAAGTTGAAAGTCAGGAGTTGATTACTGAAGGTGATACACAACAAATTGAAAGCCAGGAGTTGATTACTGAAGGTAATGCAGAACAAGTTGAAAGTCAGGAGGTGATTACTGAAGGTGATGCACAAGTAGAAAGCCAAGAGTTGACACCAGAAGGTGATGTGCAAAAAGTAGAAAGTCAGGAACTCAATATAGAAGTTGATGCACAACAAATGGAAAGTCAGGAGGTGACTGCAGAAGGTGATGCAGAACAAGTTGAGGGCCAGGAGGTCACCTCGGAAGGTGAAACGGCTGGTCAGGATTTCAGTGATGAAGTCTCACCACCCATGACGCAAACCAGTAAGATTTTCTTTAGAATTTCTTTTCTTTATTATTGTTATTCTCTTTTCTAGACAAAATGCAATAAGATAGAGTGTGGAATAGGGCAGGAAACAAGAGGCAGATTTGGTTGTTCTTTACTCTGTAGAAGCTATTTGCTAGTTTGTTATATCATCATAACAGGCCAGTTTCAGAAAGAGAATGAAGGTGATCATGGTAAATGTAAATAACACATTAACTTTATTTATCTTTATCATAGTCTAGTTATGAATGGCATTTACCTATAATTTGTTTTCTAAATAGTCACTTTGACCAAAATTGAAAAAATTAAAAGAAAAACTGTATGGTTGTCTAGCTAATAATAGCTAATAATACTTTAACTGCCCCCCCCCCCCCCCCCCCGGCACACACATACACACACCTAGACACACATTATGAAAAAAAAAGAAAATAAAAGAGATCCCATGTAAACATGAGCATACAGAAAGTTTTCTCGTCAAGGCCATAAACTGTCCGTTTTGGAGAATTACTTCACCACAGTTTTCTGATAATTCCATTTTTAGTACTCATGCTCTTTGGAGCATATCAAAGAAGTCAAGATCTGCTGAATGGAGAGTAGTAGTACTTGGGCAATCTGCTTCCTCTATGTCTACCACCTAGGCAAAGTTGTATCATGCATGCTGCTTTAAGATCAACTGTCAAGTCTCAAACAGCCATGCATGATTGTGTTCTCAAAAGTTTTTGTGTAAAATTTATTATTTGACTGGTAGATGCACGTTTATATCCATTACTTAACTTTTGCAAATTATGTTGTGTTTGCTGTTTTTGATCTAACAACCATTCACACCCGTACTTAATGAGAAAACTACTTGACTCAAGCGCCGGCGAAGTTGTCCAAGACAGCCATCCATTGTTTAGGAGAAAATTGGTTGTCTTAGACCTCTGAGTGTCTTGGGCAGTGTATTGTAAGTAATATTCAGGATTACAATGGAGCTCACCATAAAATTTAATTCAGTTTGAAGCCAAATCAAGGGCAAGGGGGGAAAGATGCCACACTTACTCAACAGTAGCAAGTGTGTCGTTGTTTCCTTGCATTTGGATGTTTGTAGTGTGCATACTTCACAACAAGGTGTTTTTTTGTAGAAATCAGAGAGTGGTGGCCATGACCTTGCATGGTCTAGGATATTGCAAGTCAAGTCTATCCAACTTAGCTCAAATCAAACTTACATCTACATTCAAATATTGGGTAGTTTTATTTCTATATTTATGATTCTAATATATACTTCTGGGACTTTCCCTATTATCTAATTTTTGCAGTAATCTTATCCAAGGGGTGCTTTAAATTATTTTTCTTCTTTTTCTTGATATGTTTCTTCTTAACTCAGTTACCTGATGTGGGTGGTTGGTGGGTGCTCTGATGTGGTTTACTCCTTCTTTCCTATCAAACAACTATCGTCCTTATCTCTTTTCCTTCTTTTTCATGTTTGTTACTATCTTGTAACACCTCTAATCTTCAGCACTTATATGACCTAATTGTTTTGCAAGTGCCATTAAATGCTTCTGAAACAAATTACCTGACTGGAACTAAGTTTTGTTCCTTTGAAATGTGTTACTTTGTGTAACTTCAGCGTTACTGACTGTAGCAGCTCAGGGTTTTTTTTGTTTGGTTGTTTTTTTTGGGGGGGAGGGGGTGGTTGTGAGTTCCCACACATGCATTTGAAACTTTATTCATAAAAAACTTTATTTGTAAGAAATTTTATGCATTATTAAAATTTTATTTCCTGACATCTCTCTCTCTATAGACCAGCCTGAAGATGCCGCTGCTCCAGACGCTCAGGATGGCCAGGGTGAAGAGCAAGGTCAGGCAGAGGTCACTGAAGGTCAGAGTGAAGTGACTGAGGGTCAGGCGGAGGTCGCTGAGGGTCAAGCTGCAGAGGTTACAGAAGGTCAAAGTGAAGTGACAGAAGGTCAGGCAGAGGTTGCAGAAGGTGAGAAGGAAGTGACTGAGGAGGCACAAGTAGCAGAGGCTCAGCCGGCTGAGGAGCAGGCTAGTGCTGAGGAACAGGCTAGTGCAGAGGGAGAGCAACAGGCTGAGGCTGAGCAAAGTGAGTGTGCGTAGTGTCCCCCCCCCCCAGGTTTTTTTTCCGCTTTTCTTTCCTTCTTCAATTTTGTTTCTGCTTTTTATTTCTTTTTCTATTTTTTAAAATCCTTTTTTTCTTCTCTTATTATTTTCTTTGTTGCTTTTGTTTTTCTATGAAGGTGTTTTTAGGCCCCCATTGACACCATAATTTCGATCATTTAGAAAGCAAGCTTCAATCCTGCCTGTCAGAGCAAACCTAGGCTGAGAGGGATGCAACATCCCAGCAGAAAGACCGAGGTACTTGATAAAAATTCTCCTCACTCGGGAATCAATCTCGGGTCTTCAGCTTGCGACAGTGGACCGCCTAACTGGTAAATCATGCGCTGATATGTAGTCCTCAGAGTTCTGAGAGAGACACAAAGTGCCTTTTACTTTTAAGGTACACTTTAGATTTTGTCTAAGGATGATTAAGAAAGGCATAAAATCATAAGAAAACATTTTTCAGCACAAATCAACAGCACAAAGTCTGCTTCGACTATCAAGGCACCGCGGAAATAGCAGTTCACAAGAGAGTGACAAACATACAGAAGAAGTAGTGGAAAAATGACGATAGTAAGGATGAGGAAAGGAAAAGCAGCAGTTCCCCCTATGTTGTTCCGGCACAGTATGAGTATGAGCATGACATCAGCCCATGTACAATTCTACTGTGCATAAGAACATGTTAATATCCCCCCTTTGGGTATGGCCTAAAGACACTTCAGTCTGTAGTATTGCCCTAGGGGGGAATTACTATGCTATTAGACTTACCGTAATATAATTTGAATAAAAACCGTAGAGCCTAGTGTCACGAGAAATTACCTGCAGAACTAATGAGGGAGAGATTTATAATAACGACCCAAAATGTCGCATACTGAGGGTGGTGACCCTTGGTATTTGTATTGGGTCATGGGGGGATTGTTTTCTTGACTTTTGTCAAATGTGTCGCAACATGGTGGAATGAGGTGCTCTTCAATTTTTGGGCATATGGAGTTATTGGTATAATCTTAAAGCCTGTTCATTCGAACTGCTTTTGGTTTAAACAATACCCATCTGTCATGAATAGAAGTCGAGATATTTGCGACTGAATGAGGTGTGGGTCACATGGTTTCAGAGGTAAAATTAGTGAGAAAATAACAGCCAGAGTTTGGTGACTTTCATAGTCTGAGACTTCTTGAAAACTGAAAATTCACTTTTTTGTGCGGTTAATCAACGTTTCCCCATATAAAATTGACACAGAAATGGTGTTTCTCATTGGACGTAAAATATGCTGAGCCAAAAAATTTACATTTGATAAAATTTGCTAAAATTTGATTTCATTATTTTTGACAAGCACCGGATTTCACCATGACACCTCACAAATACTCAGCTCATTTACTCTAATCTTGTGTGTTTACCTGACAGAAGTTCCAGATGCAGCTGTCGGGGATGCAGATTTTGGAGATGCTGCATCCGCAGGTATGATGATTATAATGGTAATACCAATAATAGTAATGATAATGAAAGCAATAATTATGTAATATTGATCAAAAAATAATTGTATTGATAATGATATTGATGACCATTATGATAATGGTGGATTTTATATCCTCCAGGAAATGATTTTTGTTTGCCGTGATATGTCACACAGTTTTTTATTCAGTGCCCTACTCCCCTCGTTCATCCCTATACACCTAAACCCTGTGCTGTTTGGGTTTATTGTTTTTGTTGTTGTTGTTGTTGTTGTTGTTGTTGTTGTTGTTTTAGGTCTTTATGTACTCTTATTTGTGTATTAACACACACAAACATACAAATGCCCCCATTCACATTCACATACATATGCACATATAAAGGTATACACTCATGTAACTGATATCACAAACAGCCACTTACAAAGAAGTGTACTCATACTCACTAATAAAAGCACACACATTTACATGCACACTTACACACATTTACATGCACACTCACACACATTTACATGCACACTCACACACTCACACACACACATGCACTCTGTTATGGAGATGTAGTCACCCAGTATTTGCAATATGCATACAATCAATACAGTTGAGAATATGGTCACACTTTCACGATGTATAAGCATGCAAATACTCACATACATATCACAACACACTCACACACACACACACACACACACACATACACACACACACACACACACACACACACACCCGCACGCACGCACACACACACACACATTCACTTTAACTCTCACCTGCTTTCACTCTCATACACAAACACAAGTGCACTCTCACTTAGTTTTATACGCACTCTTACTCTCACTTACACACTAACAAATGCACAGTCTTCTCATCCTTTCTGATCCCACTCTTTGTCTGCAGAAGCTCAGAAAGAGTCAGAGGAGGCTCAAGAAAAGGTTGAGGCAGATGAAGCGGATGGACAGAAAGAAGAAGGACAAGAAGCAGAGGAAGCACAAAAAGAACAGGCAGAGGAGGAAGGAGAGAATCAAGAGGCAACTGGTGAGGAGGGGGAGGATGGGTCAAAGGTCAAGAAGGAGGAAGAGGAAGAGGAACACAAGATTCCTGTCGATTTCTACTACAACTTTGAGGAATTTGCTTCCAAGGCAGTGGTCGCACAGGACTCTGGCTTGCCTCAGGACTTGTTGCAGATGCAGTGAGTAAAGTTGTTGTTGTTGTTGTTGTTGCTGTCGATGATGTTGGTGTTGTTGTTGTTTATGTTGTTGTTGGTGGTGGTGGTGATGGTAGTTTTTTTGTGGTTTTTAAATTTCTTTTTTTAGATACTGTTGAATCTATTTAAGACAAATTGTCGAGGAGTAAAGTGGTCATCTTTGACAGGTAGTCTCTTGAAAAGTCACTATGATATAGAAAGATGGCATAGAGAGAAGTGGGAAGCGATCGTTTGAACAGGTGATTGTCTTGAACATGCGGTGGTTAGGGCAGGTACGACTGTACCTTTTAATTTTTATGCAGTGTGTAGTTTAACTGTGACTCACTCAGAACCCGGTCTACTGGCTGTGCCTAGTGGTTTAAGGTATTTTTGTAAAATGGATTTTAAAAATACTAAATCAACTTCAATTGCCTGTCCCCTTCTCCTCCCCCTCTTTCTCCCCCATCTTCTTCTTCCCGCTTCTCCTCTCCCCCCCCTCCTCCAACCAGATCTTTCCCCTTCTACTTCATGGCCTTCCTCATCCCTCCTCCTCCTCTCCCTTCCCGCCTCCAGCCCCCCTCCTACCTCTCTCTCCCCATGGTCTTGATGTCAGGAGTAGCTGACTCAAAGTTCAAAGAAAAGAGAGAAATGCACACACACACACACACACACACACACACACACACACACACACACACACACACACACACACACACACACACGCACGCACGCACGCACGCACACACACACGCTTACATGCACTCACATGCACACACACACACACAGAGGGAGAAAGAGAGAGAGAGAGAGAGAGAGAGAGAGAGAGAGAGAGAGAGAGAGAGAGAGAGTGTGTGTGTAAAAAGAGAGAAAGTGTAAGAGAAAGAAATGAAGAGAAACGGTAAGAAAAAAATAAAGATAAAGTAAAGCAGAAAGAGAGCAAGAGAGGGGGGGGGGGGGGGGTATGTATAATATTAAAATTTATGTCACCAAAACATGTGAAAACACACTGTCAATTTCATCCTCCTTTGTTCCCTTATGACAGACATTCTTACGGCTATGACTGCAAGAAAAGAAACAACCTTCACCTCATGGATGAGAGCACGGTCGTGTTTGCTGCGGGAAACCTGGTCCAGATCCTTGACCTGAAGACACGAAATCAGAAGTACCTTCGCTCCACCAGCGGCTGTGGTATCGGGGCCATCTGTGTAAGATGATTTTTCCAGTCATAGACATTTGTGAAGCATCGTGGTGAAATCAGGCGCTCGTCAAAATTATGAAATCCGAGAAATCAGCATTTTTCGGCCAGTTTGGAAATTTTTTTCAAATTTTTGTTTTTTGGCTCAACACCTTGTATGTCCTTTCAGAAACACTTTTGTGTGTGGATTTTATTGAAAAACGTTAATTAAAGGCACAAAAAATGTGAATTTGCAGTTTCCAAGGACTCTTAAGCTATGGAAGTCACCAAAGTTTGGCAACCGTTTTCGGCAACTACTAAACATAAGTCTCTTTTATCAGGAGTTCATTCATTAGATCAAGAACTGTCGAAATAGGCTCACTTGGTTTGATTTAATGACCAATTTAGTGACGTTTTTGTCATTTTTAGATTTAGTATCAAAGAAGGGGCCTGACATAGAGGGTGTACCACCCACGGAGGTAAAGAGTTAGCATGTACGTGTACAAAATGAAAATGACAGTGTTCACTCTTCCTTCCAGATCCATCCATCGAGAAAATTCTTTGCCGTGGGTGAGAAGGGCCCTGCTCCAAACATCAATATCTTTGAGTATCCATCCTTGAAGCTTTACCGCATCATGCGTGGTGGCACCGAGCAATCCTACACCTCCCTTACATTCAGGTCAGTTGCAGATTTGGAGCTTGAAAATTTTTTCTTCTTCCGAATTTCAGATGTCTTTTACCTCCTACTCTCCTTTTAATTGCTATCCTTTTCAGGGCTAAAACATTTCTTCTATGAAAATGCAACTGCCATGTCTTACAAATGTAAAAATACAGGAATGTTCGTTATACGATAGAATTATAGTGTGTGCATCTCTTCTTCTTTTTTTCTTCTTCTCCCCCTCCTCCTCTCTTTTCTTCTTCTTCTTCTTCTTCTTCTTCTTCTTCTTCTTCTTCTTCTTCTTCTTCTTCTTCTTCTTCTTCTTCTCCTCCTCCTCCTCCTCCTCTTCCTCCTCCTCCCCCTCCAGTTCTCTTGCCGTTGAGCATCCGCTTGAGAAATAGTGTAGGATCCTCCGACTGAGCATCATCCTGCTCCTCCTGCTGCTGCTGCTCCCCCCCTCGTTTCCTCCTCCTTCTATTACCACTGCCACAAAGTGACTCTCATATCTTTTGAACAGTAAAGTCAATTGTTCTACTTTGTTCCTCCTCCCCCCCCCCCCCCCACCTTCTCTTCTCCACAGCCCTGATGGAGAGCTCCTGGCCTCCCAGGGCGGTGACCCGGACTTCATGTTGACCGTGTGGAACTGGCGGCAGGAGCTGACCACTCTGAGGACAAAGTCCTTCTCCCAGGACGTCTACAGAGTGTCGTTTGCTCCAGAGCTTGAGGGACAGTTGACCACCGCTGGCTCTGGACATATCAGGTGGGGGATTCGTGCAGTTTGTTTAGATATGTGAGGCATCATGGTGAAATCAGGTGCTCGTCTGAATTCTGAAATCAAGGAAAATGTCATTTTTCTTCCCGTTTTGTAATTTTTTTCAAATTTTTATCTTTTGCTCATTACCTCTTCTCTCGATTCTGTATACCATATTTCTGTGTGGATTTTACGGAAAAAAAGTTGATTAAAGGCACATAAAATGTTAATTTTTAGTTTTCATGAACTCACGAGCTGTGGAAGTCACCAAACTTTGGCGGCTATTTCCTCCCTAAATTTTTCCTCTGAAACTAGCGACCCCCACCTCTTTCAATCACTAAATAGATGGGGGTTTTTTAAATTGAAAGTAAGGCAAATTGACAAGATTTACGATGATACCAATAACTACACATGCCCAAAAATTGTTGAGTGCCTATTTTCAAACATATGTGCTTTTGCCCTCTGATGGTAATGACTAGTCTTTTTTAAAAAAATCCTTTTCCGGTTGGAGGGGGAAGGAATGGGATGGGGGGGGAGGGGATGGGATTGTTGTTCTTGCTTGGCTTTTGTTGATTTTTGTTTTTAGATGAAAAACAGAAAAAGAAAGACCAGAGGAAAAAGTTTAAGAGAGAAGGATGGAAGAAAGGGGAGGAAAATAGAAAGAGAAAATATGAGAAAGAGATTAAACGAAACTAATGAAAAACTGAAAATTAAACTGCATTGACTTTTGACTCCTTAATATAACTGTGCACCCTTTAAATGATTCTGAACCTCCGTTCATTTTTTCAAATTCGAAGTTAAGTGGTTCAGGATTTTTAGGCAACCAAAGTGACGAACTTTCACAAATATGATATGTATAGATGACAAAGCAGACTTTTCTTTTGAGCGATGTGAAAATCTAACCTCTATTGTGAACATTGTATTGTTGATAGAATACCTCAAGAGAAGGGAAATGACACAATCTACTATTCATGTTGAAAGCTAAAGGACATTGTTTCTTTTCCTAGCATGACAAACATGTTAGTTCTCTAGTGGCGGTGATGGCCTAGTGGTTTACCTCTTAGACTCATAACTGTAAGGTTGTGGGTTCAAATCCCATCCTAATGTTGTGTCCTTGGGAAAGACACTTTACATGAATTTTCCTCACTTCACTCCAGGTGGGAATGGGTATCTAGCTATAGACAGTGACAGATCTCGTCAGTTGTTTGTGTTTCAGTGTATGAAATCCCCAGCTTGTAATGTATGCTTCCTGGGAAGCCGAGAATGTTTCTGAGTATTCTAGGGTCTGCTGGGGTAAAGCGCACTGAGTGTGCTGTACAGCGTGGATATGCAATAGAATTATTATCATTGTTATTAGTAGTTTGATCTTGACTTTGCCTTAAGTCTCATATTCTTGAACGTTGATTGGCTGCATAGGTGTTTACGACTTCATTCGCCATACTTTAATTCTGAAACGTTTACCTGACATTTTGACGAAAGGCATTGAACCCAGTGAGATTCTCTCAGTTGGTTGTTGATTTAGTTGTTCAGTAATTTTTTTTCAATGAGCCATTCATTTTTGCGTTCATTCTTTCGTTTCTCCAAGTTATTTTTAGTTCATGTATTTTTTAAAATATTTTGAGTCCCATATATTATCCTTTGTTCTCTTTTTGCATTCATTTTTCTTTTTAGTTATTCATCTGTCCATCCGTTCACCATTTTATAGCAATAATTGTATTTATATAGTGCGTATCCATGCTGTACAGCATGCTCTATGCACACTTCACAGCAATTATTACCTCAATAGACCTTAGAACTTTCAGTAACATTCTTCTACGCACTCAAGCACTAACAAACTGACACGATCTTTCACTGTCTATAGCTGGGTGCCTATTACCACCTGGGTCAAGTGAGGAAAATTTGTGTCAAGTAACTTTCCTAAGGACGCAACGTCGGATCCTTGATGAGATTCAAACCCATGACTATACGGTTGCAAGTCCAGGAACCTAACCACTAGGCCACCGACACCACAATATAAAGCCGTTTCATTCTCTTGTTCATTTGACCTTCTCTCTGTCCTCAGATTCTGGAAGATGGCAGACACCTTCACAGGTCTGAAACTCCAGGGAGAGCTGGGAAGGTTCGGCAGAACTGAAATCTCAGACATAGAGGGCTACGTGGAGTTGCCAGATGGGAAGGTGAGCTTTTTTTATGGTGTTTATAGAAGGACGGAAAAGGTACCGAGTCCAAAGGATTTTTTAAAAATCAAATAAAAATTGCCCAACAGGTGGAAAAATGCCAGTTTCTTCAATTTGGTTATATTGACAATCACCTGATTTCACCACAATGAAAAGAAGAAAGACCAGAAAAAGAAAGTAAAAGAGAGAAAGATGGAGGAAAAGGAGGGGGGGGGGAACAGAGAGTGAAAAAGTTGAGAAAGAGAGAGAAAGGGGGAGAAAGGAAAAGGGCGAGGAGAGATAGAGAGAGAGAGAGAGAGAGAGAGAGAGAGAAGGAGAGAGAGAGAGAGACAGTGAGAGAGAATATTATATTAGTAGTGAAAAATTCCCCGATAACTCAGGTGATAATGTACTTTATGAGCATGTAATTATTTTATATTTCTATTTTTGCTTTCCTTTTGTCTTTGTCCAGGTTTTGTCAGGTTGTGAGTGGGGTAATCTGCTGCTGTGGGACGGAGGCCTGATCAAGGTGGAGATAACCCGCAAGGGGAGGAAGTCCTGTCACAAGGGACCCATCATGCAGATTCTTCTCGACGAAGGGGAGTTGATGACGGTCGGCCATGATGGCTGCATCAGGGTACGATCGATTGTACTCTTTGTTGTTATTGTGATCACGTTGTTTTTTGTAGTTATTGTGATTGTATTTGTGGTTATTTTTGTTGTTATTTCTTTTGTTCTTGTAGTTATTGTTTTATGTATTTGATGTTGATTTTGTTGTTGTTATTGTTTCTGGCATTCTTGTAGTTATTGTTTATATGTATTTGATGTTGTTGTTGTTATTGTTGTTATGTTTTTTGCCCTTCTTGCAGTTATTGTTTTTGTTTTTATTGTATTTGATGTTATTGTTTCTGTATTCTTGTAGTTGTTTGTGCTGCTGCTGTAATATTGTAGCTGTTGTTGTGGTTGTTGTTATTGTTGTTGATGCTGTTGTTATTATAGCAGTAATTATTGGTGTTGTTGGTTTTTGTAGTTGTTGATCAGATTCTATCTTTTGGGGGTTTTATTCCTATATATTATGGCTTTTTTTGGGGGTGCCATCTCCTTTTTTCTTTCCTTTTTTTGGTTTGTTCTTGTTTTGGATATAATTACCCTAAATTTATTTCTCTCTTACAATGTTAGGTTTGGGACTTTGAGTCTATCGACACTGCTGACGCCATGGACGATTCCGGAATATTTGAGATGGATCCGATGAACGAACTGAAGGTAGCCAGTGACGTACAGCTGTACAGCATTGTCAAGTCTGTGGACGAGGAGAACGAGCCCACCATATGGTATGCCCAGGTACGTGACAGAGCTAGGTCACTGGTGAGGACTTTGAACAATAAATCTCTTTTTGTGTTGACCTGTAGGAAGTTTTTATTCTCGCAGGTGGTTGGAGTGTGCTGCTGGTAGGTTCTGTTTCTTTACTTTTCCTCTGTTGTCTTTATCTGTCTGTCTGTCTGTCTGTCTGTCTGTCTTTCTTTTCCCCAGCCCTACGTGGCCGTTGTTGGTTTTTTCTTTACTGATACAAATTGTCTTATTCTCATTATAAGACTTTGACGTTGTAAGGAAAATGTTGATGGGTGGTTAACAGGTGCTTTGGTGTGCTCGTTCTTTCCTGTTAAACATCTATCATTCTTATCTTTCCTCCTTTTTTTATGTTTGTTTTTTCTCTTGTAACAACTCTAATCTTTGGCACTTACATGACCTTATTGAGTTTTTGCAAGTACAATAAAACTCTTACTGGAACTAAACGGAAAAGTTTGGGCTTCACCACTTGTACAGGCAGGATGTTGTTTCCCTTGATAAAGCACTTTTACTCTAGTTTTTTCTCTTCACCCTGCTGATAATGGCTACCTCACAGTATGTTGTGACACAACTTGTTACCTACAGCAATTTTCATCTAACTGGTTGCAGCACTGTATGTCTCTCTTGAGACAGAGGTTGTCAGTTGGAATGAACCTGTAAGTTGATAAATAGATCTATTGTGAAATCATGTGAATCTTCCAAAAAAAGGAAAACATAATATGTTGAGCAGATAATCACTTTAAATTTACTCTATAATTGAGCCGTTAAATGATTCAGTGGTCGGAGAATGCAGACTCACAAATAATTTTTTTTTAATTTGTGGGATTCCGGAGTAATAGTGATATGCTTTTAGTCTTTCATTAAAGGGGATAATATAATGCAATAAATTCCTGCAATCCTTGTGAACTTTAAATTCTGACATGACCTTGACCACCAACGTCCCTTGTGTTCCCAGGACGCCAACGGCGGGATCTGGAAGCTGGATCTCTCGTTCTCTCACACATCTCAAGCCCCGGAGAAACTCTTCTCCTACCACGCAGGCTCCATCTCAGGCTGTGTTGCCTCCCCTGTCAGTCATGTGGCCGTTACAACAGGCTTGGACAGTGAGTGACACATTCAGTCTCCAATTACTCACTTTACTTTTACTTTTTCATCTTCTGTATGTGTTAAGTGTCGAGGAGAGATGCTGTCTCCAATAACAAACAGAAATATTAACCCTCTCCTGATTACATTTGACACAAACATTGGCCACCCGTTTGTTCAACTTTGTGTGCTCAAGGCAGTCCATTATTTCATAATGGAGAAACTATAATTTCTATTATCCTGGTAGCTAGCAAGTCTATAATTTCTCTTCTTCCTTTAATATTTAATATCACTGTTGCTTTCACTATCATTATTATTTTCCCAGTGCCTAGCAAGGTCTATAACTTCTCTTTTTCTTTGGATGTTAAAGGTCACCATGAGTTCATAATGGACGATTTATCATTATAATTATCCTCCCTGTGCAGAGACGGTGCGTGTGTTTGACTACATACAGCAGAAGCAGTTGGCTAAGGTCAAGTACAACAGTGGTGGGACGTGCATCCAGTGGGTGCCGCAGACAGTAAGTCTTTTTGTTTCGTCTATGAGGCAGGGCCTTGTACTTTTTGTGGGTGGTTGGTGGGTGGTCTAGTATGTTTTTCTCCTTTTTTCCTTTCGAACGTGTATCATCCTTATCTCTCCTTCAGGTCTTCTTTGTATGTTACTCTCTTGTAATGCCTCTAATCTTTGGCACTTATATGACCTAATTGTGTTGCAAGGGCCATAAAGCTCTTATTAAAACTAAAACTTTTACTTTTTTCTTGTTTTATTTTTATTTCTGAAAAACTTTGAGATAGATGTATTCATATCATGTACTACAAATGTGCATGTGTGTGTAAAGAAAGAGATATACATTATAAAAAAACAAAAACAAGAATGGAGAAAACATTTGTACACAATAAACATATGAGTGCAAAAATGTGTATATTCAAATTGAAATCGAAAGCCAAAAATTTGTACCATAAATGATATTATACAAAATACGTGTGTTTATGTGAAATAATGTGGTTCTAAAATATATTGTGTGTCGAAAGACATATGTTCAAAAATATGTATGTTCAAATTACAGTTAGAACTGCTTTGATAACCACTTTTCCAAGATGATCACTTGTACAAACAACCACATCCCATTCCCCCCTTGCTTTTTTATTTTTCTATTCTTTTATGAAACTGTCCAAGAAGATCACCTGTCTAAGATGATCACTCTTCTCCTTAATGATGGATAATCGTATTTACAAAGCATGTTTATACACACACACACACACACACACACACACACACACACTCAAGCTCAAAAGAAAACGTTGCCTACTATTCCCAGGTGGATCCAAAGGCCAGCTCAGTAATTGTTGGGTTCGGAGACGGAGTCGTCCGTGTCTTGACCATCGGTCAGGCTGAGGAAGACCACACCCGGAAACACGACAAATACGAGGCGGAGATAGCCCTGAAACAAGCCTTTAAGCCACACAACGGTGGTGTGACAGCCATGGCTTTTGACGGAAAGGGCGACATTCTGGCCACTGGGGTAAGGATACTGTGAACAAATTTGCTTTTTAATACTTTATCCTTGAGGAGGGGGGGGGGTACACCCAATATACGAGGGTCCCTCTTTTGATACAAAATCTAAAAGTGATATATACATGACTAAATTGGTAATTAAATCAAAACAAGTGAACCTCTCTCGATAGTTCTTCATATCTAATGAATGAACTCTCTGTAAAAGGGACCTGTTTTCTGCAATTGCCAAAAAGTAATTTGACATCAAAGTCATTGTAAAGGGACGTTCCCAAGCCACTGCCAGCTGCTCACCAGCACAGAGGTTCTGAATGCAAGCTGCAGGGAGTGGACTTCCGGGGATAAGGAGTTAATATAGGGGTTTTATGTTCCCTTCATCACGATTTAGATTGTATAGTTGGTGGGCTCCGACTTTGCCTGTGAGCATCATCCTTAATGTAGAGGGATACAACATGCTAGCAGAAAGATTGAGATCCTCGATAGAAATTCTCCCTAGACAGAAGTTGAACTCAGGTCTCCTGCATGTAACTTTCAAAGCTTGAGTGTCCTTGGAAACAGCAAATTTTCATTTTTTGTACGTTTGATCAACAGTTTTCAATAAGATCCGCACAGAAATAAATTTTTTAATGAACATGAAAGTGTGAAGAGACCCCCTCCCCCCCATATAATAGAAAGAAAAGAAAATAAAGTCAATAAAAATTGCCCAACAGTTGGAAAAAAATGTCAGTTTCTTTCACTTCATCATTTTGAGGAGAGCCCAATTTTACAACGAAACCGTACATGTATTGTTTCCCCATTATCGTCCCCAGAGCTCCGATGGAACCGTCTTCTTCCTGTACGTCAGTGATGTTTACGACCCCATCGGGTTTGTCAAAGTTCCCGGACCAGTGAGACAGCTGGTGTGGACCCCGGAGAAATTTGTGAGTTTTTGTGAGGTGTACTCATGTTGATGACAATGACAAAAAAATGAACTCACTTAACACTTTGCTGTCAGGCAGGCAGAAGTACAAAATAACCCATCTGATCACCAAGCCAGGAGAGCAACTACAATGGACATCTCGGGCCTGACGCAGGGTGACCGGAACGGACAATTTTCACCGGCGCATTATTGCGCCAAGTGACCGCAAAGTGTTAAAAATGCCATAGAGCTTCAAATTGTCATGTCACCACCACATGTTCTTTTTAAAATTGTACTTATAACAGTGACCGTGATGGTGGTGGTTGTTATGGTAAGAATTGTGTCAGTGATTTTTAAGTTCATAATGAGGATGATTAACGGGATGGTTATTGAGTGACAATGATGATGATGATGGTGATGATCATGTTGATAATAACAATGATGATGATGATGATGTTGACAATAACAACGATGATGAAGATGAAGACGATGATGATGATGATGATGATGATGCACTTTGCTCCTGAGGAAGCCCAAGAGGCAATGATGATTATGATGATGATGACGATGATGATGAGTTGCTCATGAGGAAGCCCACAGGGCGAAACGTTGAGCTATTAAATAAATTTAAACATTATGTATTGTTATTTTATTTTTGTCTAAAATTAAAACAAGACTCTCCCTCCTACCCTGCTTACCAAAAAATGACGATGATGATGATGATGATGATAGTAACAATGATGATAATGATGATGATGGGGAGGAGTAAGATGAAAATTATGATGATGATGATGATAGTCCAAAGTCTGAGATGTTGTCCTGTCCCCAGAAAAAACTTGCGCTGATGGTAGTGTGTGAGGATGGCCTGCTGGTGGAGCTGGATGCCCCAGAACCGGGCAACTTCGACACGTCCCACACGTACGAGATCACAGGCCTGGCCATGAAGTCTTTCCAGTTTAAGAGCATCAAGTCTCACTTGCGGGTACGTGCATGTGATGTTTGTTGTTTTTGTTTTGTTTTTCTTTTTGTATTTTTGTTTTTGTTTTTGTTATCTTGTTTTTTGTGCTTTATCTGTTGATTATTTTGTGGGAAATATTTAGTTAATTATTGATTTATCTATTTATTTATCATAAAGTTTTTTGTTTTTCTTTTTTTATTTACTTGGTGGACTTTTGTTTTTGTGAAAGTATGTTTTTTTGTTTGCTTATCATGTAGAAGTATGTTTTTGTGGTAGTATGTTTTTTGTTTATGTAGAAGTATGTTTTCATGGATTTATGTATTTATTTGTTTATGTGGAAATATGATTTTGGGGTAGAATCTAGTATGTTTTTGTTTGTGAATGTAGAAGTATGTTTTTGTGGTAGTAAGTTTTTGTTTGTTTATGTGGAAGTATCATTCTGTATGTTTTTGTTTGTTTATGTGGAAGTATCATTCTGTATGTTTTTGTTTGTTTATGTGGAAGTATCATTCTGTATGTTTTTGTTTGTTTATGTGAAAGTATGTGTGCATTTGTCATGTATGCGTCATCACTGGGGAATCAGGCGCTTGTCAAATCTTGAGGAACAGAGAAATCGATATTTTTCTGTCTTTTGATCCAACCACTCTGTGATACGTATAAAGAAAGTGTCAAAGTGTTTGTTCTTGTGGAAGAAATAATTTGTTCTGGAAGTACGTTGTTTGTTTGTTTTTTTGTGAAACTATGTTTTTTGTTCGTTTCTTTCTTTTGTAATTGTATGTTTTTACTTGTCTTTGTGTGGAATTTTTTGAAAAATGTAGATTTTTATCACTGGGCTGAGTTAGAAAGTGGGAAATGAATCATGTAGCTTTGTCAGGCAAAGTTTGAAAAATAAAAAAAATAAAGTGAAAGTCATTTTCAACTTCATGAGAGATTTGACGAGAGTTTTGAAATGGAAGATGAGGTTAGGAAGGTTGTTGTAAATGATAATTTGAGGACGGTGGGGGGAGGTATGAAGGTTCCTCTTTTGCGGTTTACTACCTGAGACAAGTTTGTGTCTTGTAAGTTTAAACTGTATTCTGATCCAATCCTTATTGTCTTCATTTTTCTGAAACAATCTTACTTTTTCATGCATAATTTCAGCATGAAGAAGAGTTGGAACGTCAGAGAATTGAAGAGGAAGCAAGAAAGAAGAAAGAAGAGGAAGAGAGAAAGAAAAGAATTGAAAGAGGCCTTGAGACTGAGTCAGAGCAAGGAGATGAAGAAGGTATACATTGTTGATTTTGCCATTGTTGTTGCTTTTGGCGTTGTTGTTGTTGTTGTTGTTGTTGTTTATGCTGGTACTCTTACTCTTGTTCTTATTTTGTTCTATTTGAAGTTATTGCTATTATTATTCTTATTGGAAGAGATGACAAAGGCTTTCTCTCCTCGGTCGAGTCAAAGATTTATTCACAATTCTTTCTTGTAGGAAATTTAGAGAGCCATGATAAGAGCAAGTAATATTGTTCCTTTCTTATGGAAATGGATAGAAATAAAGTATAGCCCCCCATTTTGCTCTGCTCGGCCTAGTGCACCACATCAGGGGTTGCCATGAGGTCATAGTGGTGTTGAATTTGTGTATGTTTATGTATATGGTTGTAAACATTTATTTCTCAAAATTGAATTTATAATTCATTTATTCATTCATTCATTCATTCATTCGTTCATTTGTTTATTAGTTTATTCATTTATTTACATGTTTACATATTTATTTACTTTTTTGTTTGTTTGTTCATTCATGTATTCATTGATTCATTCATCTATATGTATATTTATTTATTTATTTATTTATTCGTTTTCTCCTATTCCCTTTATATTTTTCTGTAGAAGCCTAAAACTTGTGCTGAATAAATGAATTTGTATTTTTTTTATTTTTCTCTTTTTTTAACTTCCAGTTGACCTGAAGCCGAAAACCCCTCAGAAGGAGTGGGTGGCCTACATCCCGGAGGATCCAAGCCCTGTCCTGCATGCCTCGTACAGCACAGAGGAGGGTCGCTTTTGGCTGTCCATGGTCAGTTTGTACACTTCTGTTTGTGGTGTACTTCTGTGAATGGATGTGAAGGACTGGAGGGGGAGGGTCATTCTGTGTGTGGTAGTTAGTAGGGATTGTGGGAAGATGGAGAGGGTAGGGGTAGTGCGTGTATATATGAGTGTTTATGTGTGTGTTTATGGTTGTGTGTCTGTTGTGTGTGGAGTAAGAGAGAGAGAGAGAGGCAGAGGTGGAGGACAAGGAGAGAAAGATAGAGAGAGAGAAAGAGGGAGACAGACAGAAAGGTAGTGTAGAGTATAGCTGCCACAATCATGGTCTTTAATAGGTAATAATAATAGCTGTGAACTGCATGCTCTCAAAAACTAACAATCTGAAAAGAAATATTGCCGTCTATAGCTGGGTACTCATCCCACCTGGATGAAGTGAGGGAAATAATTACAAAAAGGACCTTTCCCAGGGACACAACGTCGGGTCCCTGATGGGATTCGAACCTAGGACCTTATGGTTGCGAGTCCTGTCGCCTAACTACTAGGCCACTGACTCCACTCATTGTCATTGCAGTTATCATAGTCATTACTGACTGGCCTATCACCTCTGACAGGGATGGGTGCTTCAATGGAACCACTGGTAGGCGCTACTTCTTTTCATTCCATCTATTATCTGTCTGTCTGATTTATTTTTACTACCTGCTCTAAATGACTTTTTTATGTCTGTGTGTTCCTCTTTCCTCAAACAAACAAACAAACAAACGAACAGACAAACAAACAAACAACAGTCATATTGTTGTCACTACCACTACCATTGTTTTATTTAATATATCTGCTTATCTCCTTCGGCGAGGACCTGATGTCTGTGGTGAAGAGGATAAATGCTTCGCTACTGCAGGCAGAAGATGCAGATTTAATTCACCTATGGGAAGAATTTTAATGGAGTTTCTCCATTTTCCCTCTGGGACGTTGTATCTGTCTCAGTCTGAGTTTACCTTGACTCCAGGGTCAGAGCAGTTGGCCTCCTAGATGATCTAAACTGTGTCAAAGTGGGTGTAAATTATCTGCATTTACATTTTCTTTGTCTGAACAGGGTGAGTTTGACGCCGGCTATCTGTATGAGTGTAAGTTCACCTCGCCGGAAGAGGAGGCAACAATGATGCCGGACAACATTGGGAAACCCCTGAGATCTATCCCTGTCATGGAATCGGCTGATGTGCCCATCCATGTCATACAATACAGGTGGGGGTTGGTCTATTTGTGTGTGTTTGTATGTTTGTGCATGCGTGGTGAATGTTTATGCATGCTTGGTGAATGTTTGTTTGTGCATGCATGGTGTGGGTTAAAATTGAGTCCATCCATGTCATACGGTACAGGTGGGGGTTGGTCTATTTGTGAGGCATCGTGGTGAAATCAGGCTCTGGTCAAAATAATGAAATTAAAAAAAAAAAAAACAGCATTTTTCTGCAGGTTTGACAATTTTTTAATCAAAATTCTGAGTGGATTTCACAGAAAAACATTGAAGGCCCAAAAAGTATAAATTTTCAGATTCCAAAATCTCTCAAACTTTGGAAGTCGCCAAACTTTGGCTGCCATTTTCTCGCTAATTTTACCACTGAAATCAAGCGACCACCAACTCCTTCAATCGCAAATATTTCAACTTTTATTTAAGAAAGATGGGTATTTTTACATCGATAGCAAGACAAATGAAGTACCACTAGTACCAGTAACGCCTCACTCCCAAGAACTGACGGGCACCTGATTCCACCATGCAGTGACACATTTGTGTGTTTGTATGTTTGTGTATGTGTGATGAATGTTTGTGCATGCATGGTGTATGTTTGTGTTCAACCATGTCATCCGTTAGAGGTGGGGTTTGGACTTTTTATATGTGTCTGTATGTTTCTGCAATCATGGTGTGAATATCTGTTTGTGTCTGTATGTCTGGTGCCTCTATAAATAAATCAGTGATGGTCTGGTCTGTATGTCTGTCCACATCATACAGTACAGATGAAGGTTGGTTCAGGTTCAGATTGTTTTTATGTGTGTGAATGTTTGTGTATGCATCGTGTGGACTATTAAAATTTGGACTTGTCTGTATGTCTGTGCCCATCCGCTCTATAGGATACAGATGGAGCTTGGTCTATTTGTATGTGTGTGTAAGTTGACGTTTGTGTAGTGTAAATTTATGAAGGTTGTGTTAGAGAGTAAGAGAGAAAGAGAGAGAGAGAGAGAGAGAGAGAGAGAGAGAGAGAGAGAGAGAGAGAGAGAGAGAGAGAGAGAGAGAGAGAAAGAAAGAGAGAGAGAGAGAGAGAGGAAAGCAGAGGGGAGAGAGAGAGAGAGAGAGAGAGAGAGAGAGAGAGAGAGAGAGAGAGAGAGAGAGAGAGAGAGAGAGAGAGAGAGAGAGAGAGAGAGAGGAAAGCAGAGAGGGAAGAGAGAGAGTGAGAGACAGAGAGAAGAGACAGAGATGCATGTTATCATGTCAGAGTTGTCCTCATGAACCAAGATATTTTCAGCTTGCATTCTTTCTGTTGTGCATTTCCATAGCAATTCGGGTCAGCAGGTCATCCTGGGTATGGCCAATGGTCAGATCCGAGTCCAACAGCTGGATGAGTTACGGGACCTGAGCATGATGGGCCCGCAGTGGACGCTCAGCATGCATGACAACAACTACGGTTTTGTGACCTCGGTGGCTCCCAGCTTTGATGGTGAGTATGTCGTGTTGATGTGTGGTGGTGTGTGCGGGGGAGGGTGGATGTGTGTGTGTGTGTATGTTTGTGTGTTGATGGTGTGTGTTTGTGTGTACATGCATCTGTGTGTATGTGTGTGTGTGTGTGTCTGTGAGCAGAGGGTGTTGTGTGCAGGTGTGTGTGTGTGAGGATGGAGTGGTTTTGTGTGTGAGTGTTTGTGTGTGTGTGGGGGGGGGGGGGGGTGATCATATCATGCTTGTGTGATTGTGCATATCCATTGTGTGTGTTTGTGTGTCTACAAGTATGGGTGTTTGTAAGCACATTTTCTATTTACATGGCATAGAACTGGTGAGCATTTGGAGTTGTGTGCTTCATCTAATAGTAGTAGCAGCAGCAGCAGCAGCATAAGGGACCTTTATTTAAAAAAGGCTTGATGAGGAGCATTCGACGTAAGGGGCATACCCCCAGCAAGCTGTTCAAATGTTCAAAGCCAAGAAAAATTATTCAGGAGAGAGAACAAACTTTCGTTCCTTTAGAAATTGTTCCAAAATTATGTTTCTCTTCTGTTTTTTCTGTTTTTTCATCATTTGGGGGCTGAATTTTGACAAAATATTTCTCAAATACATGATACCATAGATTATAAAATTGAAAATAAAATAAAATAAATAAAATTGAGCATAGTATATCTGGAGAGCTGGCAGATGATTTTATGAAAATGTTGCTACAGTTGCTAAAGAAAAGTAGATGTAAATTTATTTAGTGAGATTCCAATTTGACTCTCTTGGTGAATAAGGAAGAGATTTGTCATCACAGTTCACTTTCTACACTATGCTACTTGGATTATGTTCTGGGTGAAATTAATTCTTTCTTAATTTACACACACACACACACCCACACACACACACATTTTTCAAATCATTTCTTTAGGTGGTTGAAGAGTATCGCCAGTCGGTCTTTATTTTCTTTCTTTCTGTTTTTTATCTGAAATTAAACAAACAAATTGTATTCAAATGGCATTCTAAATTCTTATTTGGTATGTGTTTGTAGCACAATTGAACTCAAACCCTCTGTCATGAACACAGGCACAATGCTGCTGACGACCGGTGCGGACGGCAACTTCTTCCAGTTCTCCTACATGTCACAGGAGGAGCTGGAGGAGAAGATCAAGGAGAACAAGGCTAAGCTGCCTTCTGCCAGGGTGAGTTCCGCATTCTGAGGTCTCGTTTTTGTTTTGTTTGATTATCAGTTTTGTTGTTATGATTTTTTTTTACTTCTTGTACAGTGGCGTATGTGATGCAGCAGTTTTCTCTGTCTCAGTCTCTTTCTCTCTCTCTCTTTCTCTCTCTTTCTCTCTCTCCCTCTCTCTCACAAACACACACAGACACACACACACACACACACATGCATTCACACACAACACACACATACACACACACTCACTCATTCACACACACACACACACACACATGCAAACACACACACACACATTCACACCCACGCACTCTCACTCACACAAACTCATTGTCTCCACATCTCGCTTCCTTTTTCTCAATGACTGTTCTTCTATTCCAGCAATCAATGACATCATCATTATCTACTTTCAGAAACCAGAGGACAGAGACAAGATTGTGGACGATATAGATGATCCTAATGCTTACAGGTATGCACATTGGCAAAATCATCATCGTCATCATCATAGCTTTTCTCACCACAAGCAAACACTTTTCATCTTTCCTTATCCTGGGCTAGCCTCTAGATGTCACTTCATGTCTTCCCAATTTTCTGTCCATAGATTTCTGTGACTCTTCTCCAGTTTCCTCATGGTCTTTCCCTTAATCTTTCACCCTTTGGGTTCCAATTCAACGCCTTCCTTGTTATGCAGCTGCCTGACTTCCTGATAGTATGTCCAATCCATCGCTACCACCTTCTTCCGACCTCATATCTGACCGGGCTCTGTCTTACTGATGAAATAGTACAGTGCTTTCAGGTTGCTGTGGAGATAAGATCTTACTCTCAATTCCGTATTTTCATAACTCATTCCAGTGTTTTTGGTGTAGTGTTTAGGTGCTTTGTCATTACATGCCAGAGACACGGGTTCAAATCCTGTATAACAGCTACTAGCAGTGTTGTTCAACCACCAATAAAAATGATCCTTGAGGCATTGTGGTGTTGTATTTCAGCATTGAGGATGCCAAACAAAAGACGGAGCATGACAAGAGGTTGAAAGAGGCGGAACAGAAGAAGAAAGAAGTTCGCAAACAGATCAACCAACTGCGCCGACAGTTCCGCACCATCTTGGAGCAGAATGAGGGAATGCCCAAACACTTACAGCTGGGAAGGATGGTCAGTATGAACTCTTTCTGTCCCAGGTTTTATCAAATGGTGGTTGCTAGTTTGGTTGAAGGTCGACTGTGATGTTCGACTGTGATGTTTCTGATTTAGCTGACAGTCTACCACTGGACCGGTCTGATACCTGGTTTGGTGGAAGGTGTACTGCAATCTTTTAGGTTTACAGACTTGAGACTGGCATTGGCCATCTCAAAAATGTTTTGATGGTTGTAGTTGTCTTTGGTTGGGTGGGAGAGGGGGAGGAAGAAGAGGAAGAGGAGGAGGAGGAAGAAGAAGAAGAAAAAGAAGAAGAAGGAGAAGGAGAAGAAGGAGAAGGAGAAGAAGAAGAAGAAGAAGAAGAAGAAATAATAGAAAAAGAAGATTATGGAGTGAGATAAGAAGTGTGTAAGAGTTGGATAAGAATGAATGCCACAATAAAACTTTACTGTAAAGTGACTCATCCTTCTCTGTGCTGCTGTTCTCCTGTCCACCCACAGGAGTTTGAGATGGACAAGCAGATCAAGCAGGAGCTGGAACAGCACACGCAGGAGAAGAAAGATCTGGTGAGACGAGAGCTGGCCTGGGAGTCGGAGCGGCTGCGCATTTCTCTGGAGAAACTTCGCAAGCGGTATGGAAGCATCTGATGAGTTATGTTGTTGTGGTTGTTGGTGGTGGTGGTGGTGATGGTCATGTTGACAGCGGAGGTTGTTGTGGTGTAGATGTTGTTGTTTTTTTGTACTTGGTGTTAATTTTATTTTTTGTTTGATTGTTTGTTGTTTGGGTTTTCTTGGAGTAAGGAGAGTAGGATGTCCCATACTCATTCCTGTATACAAATAACTTCATCTGAAAAATGTAATTACGATTTTTAATTGCTATTGTTGTTGTTGTTGTTGTCATTATTTTTGTAAATTTTTTGTGCCCTAAGAAGATACAATTTAGATCATTTAGAAGGGGAAAGAGGTATTGTGCTTTGAAGGTAATAGACTTGGATGTGAGGATAGAAATAAAGACAGAGGGAAGGGATAGGGGTGGGGGTGGCGAGAGGGTGTTGGCCTGGAAACGGACAGTCACAGTTTTTTGGCCATTTTGAGTTAGACCCCACAGGGAGTTTGTGACCGTAGTATAAAGTAGCATCTCAAAGAGAGAAAAAGTACAGAATTTTTGTGAAAAGGAAGGGAGATCATAATAATTTCTTTTGAAGTCATACAGTTCCAAACTTTAAAACAAAGATTTTTGCAAAGTCACCAAAATGGACCCCTCCCCATGTATTCTTCAGATGTTTAAACTCTGCCCGTCTTGACTTTTTGCCTCCACAGATTCAAAGATGTTGTCGAATGTGAGCGCATTGTGGTCAAAGCCTTCGGCTCTCAGCATCAAGTGACCAGTTTCCGCGCATCAAAACTTTCCGATGATTTCTACCAGCTGAAAGCCGAATTTGAGCGCAAGAAGACTAAACTGCCGACCAAAGATGACTTCACGAGGGATCCGACGAGAGAATTGCTGCCAGGTGGGTAGCCTTCTCCTGCAGAGAAGATTTTCTTTTTCTTTTGCGAAAGCTATGCAACTTATTTTAAGAACAAATTTGGTCCTTTTGAAAGTGGAGGACTTAGTCTTATGTTGGCTGCAAAGAAAAAAATTCCAAGGAGGACCCAAAAAATGTGTTAATCTCTTTCATAAACGTGAATTTTAAAAGTCAAATTAAAATTTCCGATACCACTGTTGTTTTTGTTTGTGCCTTACTGGCTGCAACACTTTAAATCTTTTGCAGCACTGAAATGTAAAACGATATTTCTGACTTGCCAAGAGATTTCTGTTTCCAGTAAATGACATATACTTTAGAGGATGAAATTTTCAGAACACGTATTCTCTTTTTAAAATTCTCTTTTCTAAAGTACATCATTGTGAAAACAATTTTTCTTCACGATGCGAAAAGTGGAATTTTAAACTCTTTTCTTTTCTGTAATTAACTCTCGTAACTTTGCTGACCTGAACAGGGCAGAAAAAGTCTGCTGATGGTTCTGGTGCGGCTGATGACTCCGTAGAGGGCGTGGCTGGGTCAAAGGTCACCACTACTCTGAAGGGCAGCATGGGAGAAAGGATCAACAACGCTTTACAGAAGGTGGAGGAAAAGAAAAAGAAACGAGCTGCTCGCAGGGCTCTGGTAAGCTGATGGCAGTCATTTGTTTGTGAGCAATATTTTGCTTTTTACAAACCCTCACCAACACAGTTCAACCCAATGAACCCTGACCTCCTGATCCCAAAATAACCTGTCCCCTGGATTCCTGAGAAAAAAATACCTACATGGTTACACACTGCATGAACTCTGTGTGTCTTCTTTATTCAAACCAATTCCCTCTTTCTTGAGCTGCCTTGACCTTTACAACAATTACCACGAACACTCAAGTCCTTTTGACGCCATTTTCCCTCTTTTTATCCTTGTATGGACTACTATTCTATGGCAGACTAGCACACACCGATATATAGGTGTTTCGGGGCAGGTGCAAATATCTTGCACACTGATATGTCAGTGTCAGGGGTCCTTTGGGTTAAATCATTTGGGAGATAGGCTGCATCAACCTCGGCTATTAGTATTAGGGCCAGTCCAGACCGTGCGGAATAAATCCCGGTAGAGATAATGAGACTTCTAATAAAATCTCTTTCTGGTATTGGCATTGAACATATGTGAGGTGTGCTGACAAAATGAGTTACTTCTCGGATTTCAGCCTTATGGAAATTGATACATCAACTTGGTAGGTGAAGTTTGTACAGTTTGTGAACATGGAATAGTTACAGACGCAGTAAATTTGAACAAAATGACATCAATTGAAAATTTATAAATCTGACCCCAGTGTCGATTTTCAGCCGATATCTCCATTCTTGGGTCTTTAGAAGTAACTCATTTTGTCAGCACATCTCACATATATTCTTTATATGCATTATGAAAAACCATATCGTTATGCCACTGATGCGGGTTTGTTTTTCCCTTTTTTCCTCACAATTTTGTGTCTGAGAGGCGGAATGTATAATTATTTTTCATATTTTTAATGTCAAGTGGGAAGAACTAAACAGCAACAAACCAGATGACGATTACGAAGACCCTCAGGATGTGGCAGCGATCCGTGAGGCACAAGAAAACATGGGAGACTACAAGCTGAAGACAGCCCTGGACTATGTCGTGCCCGACCACCTGAGGATGAATGTGGAGAAAGCTCGTGGCCGTCTCCTGGCCATCAAGGACATGGTAAGTACCGCCATGTTTTTTTGGGGGGGAAGGGGGGGGGTTGTTATTTCTTCTTGTACCTGTTCTTGTTCTTCTTCCTTTCCTACCTACTTACCTACTCACCCACCCACCTATGTATGTAGGTATGTACATGATACACATGATAAATACATTCCTTCCTACCTACGTTCCTACCTACCTTCTTACCTACCTACCTGCCTGCCTACCTACCTGTCTGTTCATCCATCCGTCCATCCATCCTTCCATCCATCCATCCATCCCTCACTCGCTCCCCCCCTCCCCTCATCCATCCATCCAACCGTCCATCCATCCCTCACTCACTCCCTTCCTCCCTCCATCCATCCATCCATCTATTATCCCTCAAGATCCACGAATACAAGTATGACTTCAACGTCCGCCTGTTGGCTCTGAGAGACAAGAAGATTCGGGTCATTGAGGAGATCCGGGACGTCGTGACCCAGTTACGGGACATCCAGGAGAAGCTGGACTCCAGCAAACACCGACCCATCCCACCTGTGCCAGAGATGCACCCTGAGGAGATGCCGGAGAGGTGAAGATGTGGGGGATTTGGGAGTAGGGGGGACGGGGGGAAGGGGGTGGGGAGGGTTTCAAAATTACATTTCAAATATGGTTATTAAAAGTGAAGTTGGTTTTAATTTATTTGAAGAAGGGAGACTTCAACTCTGTTTTTGTCTGCACACTTGACTAACATTTTGAAAGAAAACTTTTTAAGAAGGAATAGTTGCATGTCAGCAATGACGTTTTCATTACATTTTTTGTTGCCATATTCCATTACATGATGTTATGTTGTGGGGTATTTGTTTTTACGTCATCTGAACCTCTCTGTTCCACAGAGTTCTGGAGTACACGCGAGATACACTGAAACAATTCAAGATTGAGTACGAGGTCAAGCAGAAACAGGCGAAGACTGGAGGAGGAGGAGGAGGAGATGGAGGAGATGGAGAGGAGGGAGGGTTCGGCTTTGGCTTTGGAGGAGGTGGAGGAGACAGCAGCGCGCCCCCTCCCCCAGAGAAACAGGTGAGTTGGCAAAAGATGCTATGTCTCCTCTAGAGAAAGAAATTTATCAGATACAACAGATTAGATGAGGGGGGTTTTTTTCTCTTTTGGGGAAGGGGGTGGGAAAGGGGGGTTATCACTGTTAAGTTTTTTTTTTTTATGTATCCTTTAAAGTGCTAAGCCTTATCAAGCTTCAAATTTATAGTTCCCCCCTCCCCCCACCCCCACCTGCATTTCAAACTGTTGAACCTATTGTACAAAATCCATGGTTACCTTAAGGGTTGCAGTAAGGTTGCAAAAAATTAAAAACCCCAAAATAAGTCGCCAATATTCTGTTAAAAGTATGAAAGTACTGCGGGCTAAACTTTGGGTCTTTTACCTTCATTTACTTAAATCAGAAGGGTTTATTTGCTGGGTTTTTGTGGTTTTCCCTGCATATGAACAAATTTTCAGAAACCAATGACTCAGTAAAAGTTAGAGCCGAATACCATCGACAAGCAAAGACAAATCTCTACCTCTCTGTTGTCCTCAGCCCACCGCTGTGTCCCCCCCTCCGGTCAAGCAGCAGTCCACTCTCAGTGCTGTGGACAAAAGCCAGCCGGAAGGAGAGGAAGAAAAAGAAGAAGATGGGGAGAAGAAAGAAGGAGGAGAAGAAGAGGAAGAAGATGCCATGTCTCCTCTTGAGAGAGAAATTTATCAGATACAACAGATTAGGTGAGGGTGTTATGTTTTGTTTTGGGTTGTGGGTTTTTTTGGGGTGGGGGGGGTGTGTCACTTTTAAGTTGTTTTTAGTGTCACTTTAGGTGCTCAGCCTTATTTACTCACTGGAGAGGGTTCACGCAGCATTTTTGAGCACCAATATTTCCCCGAGAGGTGGTTCACGCACCCCCTGTGAGCACAAGTTTCACATTGTTGCGTCAAAAAAAGAAAATTAGACAAAAATTGCCCAACATCCAGAAAAATGCTGGTTTCTTTGATTTCATTTTTTTTTACGCATGCTTGATTTCACCACAATGCCTCACATTAGTATCTGAAAATCAATTCAAGAGAAATTCTGTGAAACTATGACGTTTGTATACATCCAAAATGATTTAAACCCCGATGATTGCTATCTCTGTTAGGACTACTTAAATGATTTATACAATTCTGCTGTAAGCTGGCAAAATGCCTTGTTTTTTCCTACACAGCAGTTTTGAGAAAAAAGTTTTTTTGTCTGTGTAACCCTTTAGAAATAGAGTGATTCTGAAATTTTAAGTTTAATTTTATTGAAGAACTAGTCACAGTTTCACTTTGATTTTTTCAAAACGCAAGTAAGATTACTGGTCAGACTTTCGATTTAGGAAATAAAAAACTTTGGCGCCAAAATGAAAAAAAAAAGGCGTTTTGTCAGCTTATGGCAGTATTGTGTTGTCTCAGTGTCTGCTTTGTCTCACCTTGGATACTCTTTTGTTTCCAGATTGGCCTATGAGCAGACGTGTTTGCTCAACCATATCCAGGAAGTTGTGAAGAAATTTGATGCAGAGCTGCGCTTGATCCGACATGACAAATTCCGCATGGACATCGTTATGAAGGATGCAGATCTCAGGTAAAATAACAAAAGATAATGCTAAGGCTATATAGAGAGTTGCTGCTTTCCCTGTAATATTGTACATTCTGCAACTTCTCTCTCTATACAGTAGTCTCCGCCTAAACGCACGGTGCTCGGGAGGGCTCTTCAGCGTATGTTTATACGGAGCGTGCGTTTACATGAACCTTTGCAAAGGGAGGAAGGGACGCAGTCATCTCATTGCCTTGATATTCTAGTGACCTCCCTTTGGGATGGGGTGAGGGTCACTTTGGGCTGATAATGTGACAACACGTGACTGTTTTGTGAAGGATTCCCCGATTGCAGTTAAGAATACAAAGGTGTTGAATGTGTGTGTATGTGTGTGGGGGGAGGGGGGGTGGGGTGGGGGGGGTTAAGAAATACAGACTCAATGTAATGATATGCACCCTAAAATGTCGGGAACAGATAGTGTAAGAGGAAACTGTTGGAGATAGTCACAGAGACTACGGCACAGACACGTGGCTTTCCAAGCGACCACCCCCGACCGTAAATTCATGAACGAGCATGCACACATGCAGTCACCCAAACACCGGTCAGAAACCTTCTCATCTTAAAGATGCATTTCCAGTGACCAATTAAATAACATTTCTGTCCCCCAACCCCCCAACATTTCACCGACCAGTCTTAGACCTATGTACAAATGTACCGGCATGTTTCACGGATTGGAGCGTACGTTTAGAAGGAGTGAACGTGTGTTTGTACGTCTAAATTATGTAGTAAAAGAACCATCTGAAGACGAAAGCATTCGTTTGAGCGGAGCATGCTTTTGTGTGACGTGCGTTTAGGCGGAGACTACTGTATATTTCTCTCTGTTTCTATCTCTCTCTATCTATATCTCTATCTCTGCCGCCCTGTCTAGCTTTCTTTCTATCCTTCTCTCTCTCTCCCTTTTTTCCTTTCTTTTCTTTCTCTCCCCCTCTGTATAGACACGCATGTATCTATCTATACATCTACTAACATCCATCCACCTACCCACCCATTCATCCATCTATTCATCCACCTATCAATCCATCCACGCATGCACCCACGCATCCATCTATCCATCCATCCATCTATCTCTCCAGACAAGTGACCCTATTTGAGGAGCTGGTTCTGCTCAAGGAGTATGAGAAGAGTGAGGACACGCTGGCTGAGAAGGTGGCCAACAAACAACAGGAGAAGATGGACATGCAGACAAAGGTCAGTGCTTTTCGTTAAACCTTTCTGTATCTCGTAGCTGTGTATCCATGGCTTTCTTTTTGTCACCTATAATAATACTTGCATTTATATAGTGCATATCCGCGCTTTACAGCTTGCTATTTACACTTTACTACTATTGTAAGCCATTAACTGTGTTTAGTTTAGTTTTAGTAGGGGTTTTACGGCGCTCGCAACTGCATAAGGTCATATGAGCGCCAGAAGATTAGAGATGTTACAAGAGAGTAACGAACATAAAAAAGAAGAAGGGGAGATAAGGACGACAGATATTTGATAGGAAAGAAGAAGCAAACCACACCAGAGCACCCACCAACCACCCACATTAACTGTGTGCAAAGTGAAATGGGTGGAGTAGTGGTGAAATAAGGTGCTCGTCCAAATAGCAAAATCAAAGAAACAGACATTTTTCCGCAAGTTGAACATCCTTTCACCTCATCATCATCATTCGCCTCGTTCACCTGGTACTGGGTATAGGTACAAAGAAGGGCTCTCCACTCGTCTCTGCTCAGGGCAATGTTCTCCACCTCCAGCCAAGTGTGTCCCATAGGCCTGAGATCTGCCTCTAGATCTCACAACTAGATGGATCTCGGCCTCTCATTTTCCTCCTTTAGGGGTTCCGTCTTAGAATAAAAATTTTCTTGCCAAATTGTGGGCTGGCTCTCTGAGTGTATGTTTCCCTGATCTCAGCCTTCCTCTCTTTTTCCTCCCCTTTGAA
This sequence comes from Aplysia californica, assembly GCF_000002075.1. NCBI lineage: Eukaryota > Metazoa > Mollusca > Gastropoda > Aplysiida > Aplysiidae > Aplysia > Aplysia californica. The sequence goes on along the minus strand of NW_004797642.1, from coordinate 666,524 downwards.
TTCCATCGCAGGCTTTGTCTTGTCATGTTGTGAGCTGGTTTTCTGAGTGTATGTTCCCTTCACAGTTCCGCCAATTTTTATTTTTTAAAATTATTGACAGATCTTAGAGTCTCAAGGCAAGATTGACTCTAAGAAGAAGGACATTGAGAAGCTGCAGGAGAAAGAGAGAGCCCTGATGAACACATTCACTCAGTCACTCGGGGAGAACAACAAGTTTGCCGATTACCTCACCAAAGTCTTCAAGAAGCGAGTGAAGAGGACGAAGAAGAAGACTACGGAAGGAGAAGGTGAATAAACGAGTTGCGACTTCTCTATCATTTCTTTGGAATAACGTACTATTCTTTTTTCTTTAAATCAATATTTTTAGATACTGATTTTTGTTGCATACTCTTTTTTTTTCCACTCTCTTTGTTATCAAAATATGGTTATCATCACTGTTATTGTCTTAACTGTCTTGATCACTCCTTATCTTTATAGCTGTCCTCATTCCCTCTCTCACTCTTGATGTCATCATTGTTGTTGACATCTTCTTCGTTGTAATCCTTTAGACTACCATCATCTACATTGTTATAACCCTCCTCCCCTAGCCATTGTCTTGATATATATTCGATACTTATACACTCGAATTAGTGAAGATGTTCCATACGAAAATAAACACTTCCCTTCCCTATGAAATCAATATATGGCTGAATGTTTACTATCGTCTTGTGCTCGTCTGACTTAGATCAAATATCAAGAATACATAACCTCATAACAGTCATCATTATCACCATCAGTATAATCATAGAAAAAAAAATACCGCCAGTGGAGAAAAAAACTGTGTTTTGAAAGATTTTAATTATCAACACATATAAAGATTATTTGGTTTTTTTGCTAAAGAAGCTAAAATTTTTTCCTCCTTGGCTTGATTAACGAACCATAACGAAACAGACGACAGCAGCAAGTGATATGGTGTACCAAACTGTGCCGAGCTTATCTTTATTATCATGTTTGTTGTCTTTCCTCATTATCATGGCCACGCTGTTAGCTAAATTGTTATCATGCTGAACGAAGGAGTGGCTGGCCCTTGTTCAATTCCCCAATGGGGCATTCTGATTTTTGGTTGTTTCAGGGAGATTTAAGGCTGTCCTCCCAATCGGCTCGGTCTTATCAAAAATAGATTGACATGAAATTCTGAGGTCCCGCCTCATATATCAACCTCATAGTATTGAAAGGGACATTAAAACTATAAAATGATTACATTCCATGTACATCATCATCCATAACAACAACAACAACTTCAACAATGTCAGAACCAACATCAGCAATGCCTTCATCCTCCAGGTTCGGATGAGGACTCTGATTCTGAGTCGAGCGATGACTCGGACTGGGAGGAGAGTGATGAGGAGTCGGAATCTGAGGCTGGAGGTTACGACCTTGATGTGTGTCCGCCGGGCTGTGACCAGGTAACTTTCTTTGCCCTATATATGTGTGTGTGTGTGCGTGTGTGTGTGTGTGTGTGTATGTATGTATGTATGTGTGTGTGTGTGTGTGAGGCAGCATGGTGAAATCAGGCGCTTGTCAAAATAATGAAATCCAAGACACTAACATTTTTCTGTCGGTTTGGCAGTTTTTATCGAATTTTTGTTTTTCGGCTCAACACCTTTAAGGTCCATTTAAAAACACATTTCTCTGTGGATGATACCAAAAAACATTGATTAAAAGCACAAAAAATGTAAATTTGCAGTTTCTAAGGATTCTCAAGCTTTAGAAGTTGCCTAACTTTGGCTACCTTTTTCTCTTTAATTTAACCTCCTAACCAGATGACCCCCGCCTCCTTCAATCACAAATATCTAAGTTTCGATTCATGATAAATGAACATTTTCTCACCCAAAGCAAGACAAATGAACAAGCTTTAAATTGATATCAATAACTCCACATGTCCAAAAACGGACGAGCATCTGATTCCACCACTCTGTGACATGTATTATTGTGTTTATATATATATGTGTCATGACATGGTGGATTCAGGCGCTCGTTAATTTTTGTGCATGCGGATTTATTGGTATCATCTTAAAGCTTGTTTAGTTGTCTTGCCACCGCTGTAAAAAATTCCCATCTATCTTGTATAGAAGTTGAGATATTTTAGATTGAAGTAGGTGAGGTCGCCTGGTGTCAAAGGTAAAATTAGCAAGAAAATGGAGGCCGAAGTTTGGTTATTTCCATAGCTTGATTGTCCGTGAAAACTGACTTTTTTGTGCTTTGAATAAACATTTTTCTCTAAAATCCTCACAGAAATGTGTTCTTTTTTTGACAACAGTGGTGTTAAACCGAAAAACAGAAATTCAATTAAAATTGCCAGTTTCTTCTATTTCATTATTTTGATGAGTGCCTGATTTCACCTCGCTAGCTCTCATATTATATTCAAGCTGTATGTCTATTGCTCTGCTCATCAATCCATTTATCAATTTAGAGGTATACACATTTCTGCTTGTCCATGAATTACTTCAAATTTCATTTTCTTTTCTTTTTGTGCTTGTCTTTAGATCCTGCCTTTAACTTCTTTTTTTCAAATTTTTGGACCCGCAACTTAACCCTATCCGTACGTCATGTTTTACTATCCTATCCATACAGCGTGGGGAACTCTGTGCCACCATTTTCCAAAGAGGAAATTTACTGGTTAATCTGATCCGTACGCTTTGCATAGCAGTCTTTCAAAATGATTTTTTGAGAAATACTGAAAGTTTCAAAGAGATCTTCACACTAGGAGTATTCTAAAATGTGAAGAATACAACCCTGGGGTTACAAAATGACCACAGGGCATACAGATACTGTTAAGGAATCGTAGAATGGCCAGTACGTTCTTTTCTTTTAAATTTTTTTCTATACAAAAAAAGGATTTCTTTCAAAGTGTAACTTGCTTTGAAGTACTTTTAAACTTTTAAAAAATTCTCTTTAAATTGATGTTTTCAGAAACTGTATGACGACACGTGCTCCCTGAGAGACAAGAGGCTGGACATAGAGGAGGCTCTGGCCGACGAGAAGAAGAACCAGGAGGTTCAGAAGAAGGAACTGGAGAGTCTCCAAAAGAAGGCCAAGGTCATCGATTCACAGCTTAAGACGGCGCAAAATGATTTAGAGGACTTCCAGGTTAGTGATTAGCAATTTGTTGTGTGTTTGTGAGTGTGTGTGTATGTTGTTATGATGTTATGTATTCTTAATATTTGATCAAAGTCAGACGAGCACAAGACGATAGTAAACATTCAGCCATATATTGATTTCATAGGGAAGGGAAGTGTTTATTCTCGTATCGAACATCTTCACTATATAATTCGAGTATAAGTATTGAATATCATGACATATGTGGGGG